>NW_010245228.1:0-15926 GCF_000690775.1 Eurypyga helias | reverse complement strand
AAGGGGGAGGAACAAAAGAAAAAAACGAGAAAAAAAAAAAAAAAAACAAACCAGGAAGATTTACATGAAATATGGCAGTTCTTAACCTTTTCTCTCTCCCCATGTCTCCGTGCTCCCTAATTTTGCTCCCCCACCCCATGGTGGCAGCCCTCCCTTCCCTGTGCAATAAACAGAGATGGCTGGAAAACAAAGAGCTGGCTTTTATATATTTTATTTGCCACCTCTGCATTCAGATGGAGGTGGGATGCTCTGTGTATGTGTGTGTGTGATGAAATTCAGGCCAAGCAGGCAGTGTACAGAATTCAGCCGCCCTCAGCAGTAAATACTAGCAAGGAGCAGCAGGATTGAAAGAGCTAGCGGAGATGAGAAAAGAAAGGATGTGCGTAATTGCACACTCAAAATGCCACCTTCAATTGCGGCTGCAGATAAGCCAGCCTGTTCCCTGCCGCAGCCCCACAGAGCCCTGCCAGGGCACTGCTGATTACCCCCAAACCGTCCTGCCTTAGGCTAGGGTAACTTCAAAAAATTCCGTAATAAAATCAGCCAGTATACTCTTAATTTTTTTCCCCCTCTTGAGAAAGCTCCAGCTTCTGGAAGCCTGGGATTTTTCTTTTCTTTCACTGACCTCCCGCCTCTGTTTTTAGCTACCATCACAGCCAGCAGAAAAACAGTTTGTAAGATGTGATGGCAAATATTAGGACTGCAGCGTGTTCGTCCAATTTTTATTTAATATCCATTTTTCTGGTGAATTGGGTGATCTAATATCATGATCATGAACTGCAACAGTTCTCAGCAGGCTGATCTGCTGGATACATGCCCACTTGCTTTTTTTTTTGGTTCTCCTGGACTCCGTTCAGAAAACAGATAACTGCCCTGTCCTCAGCAGATCACCTTTGCAGCGCTTTCCTCTCCTGTCGTTGCTTTTCCAACCCCAAATTTGGACATTGCCCTAGGGTTGCATTTGCGCTTAAGCAGAGGTTGCATCAACAAAATAAAGAGCAGGAGGGAAACTGAGGCAGGTTTTGGCTCGGACGTGGTGTTGGCTCAGCCGTACGAGACCTTCATGTCCCTGGAGAGCAGCCATGACTCAGTCTCTCTCCCTCTCCTTGCTGCGGAGTCATTTTTCTCCTCAATTTTAGCTTTAGGAGCTCTTCTTTTATTTGAGGACAGGCTTTCATGATGCTGCTAGTCCTCAGCCAGAGCCCAGGCTCTTGACCAGCTCTCATCTCTCCACTGCCCTGAATTCGTCACAGGTACCTTCCCCCAGCAAAGCAGAAACCTGGGAAAATCTTGCAGTCTGTAGAGATGCAGCTTATACCCATCTCAGTATTATTTGAAGCTGTGCCTTTGCGATAATGCCACAAAATGCTGGTCAACACTTTTTGATAGTGGAATTTTCTACCGGAAAACATATTCTTGTCAAAAATCGTCTTGGGATCAGGCTGATCATGGCAATGCTTTTTATATTAAAAATATTGAAATGAGTTGTTTCAACTGTCTCGCTTCGCTTTCAAAGCAACAAAATATTTTGTAATGCCAGGGGAAAACATACTGCTTCAGCTCTGCCGAGGCATCCTGGTTTCTTCGAGTGTTTATAGTTAAACCTTGGATTTAACAATATATTGGATTATAAAGTTGAGATTTCTGCCATGTTTCATTGCTAGTGAGATGGAACATTTTTATTTGACTGAACTAAACCAGTGTAACATCAGAACAAAATATTTCTAGGTTGATTTTGTTCTGAGGATAAATTTCAGATTCTTATATGTATTTTTGGCTTCAGACTGCAAACCCATTTCCAGATGTTAGGATTTTCAAGCAGAATAAAATGTCATTTTCCAGCAAAATGATGTGCTGCACACTTAGACAATTGCTCCAAAAATAATTCCAGGTTCCCATGTGGGTTTTCCCTAGTCTTTTCTTAAGAGCATATATATATTTTTTTAGGGCATTATTTTTTCACATGTGCACCTATGGATGTGAGAGTAGTCCACATGCAAAAGTGATTAACGATCAGCAAATGGGTCGATTGGTTAGAAATGTGTCCCTGCTCCCTGGGCATCTCTTTTCATGCAGCTGGACACTGCCACCACAGCTTTGGGACTCTCAGACACCAAAAACAGTGGGTGCAAGAAAAGGGACTTTGAGTGCCAGCTGGTTTGAAGTCCTTCTGCCTTGCAAAATGAAATCAAGCCTTTAATATTTCTTCAGAAGGGTCATCAGTGCTTTTCTGCCTAATGTTATCTATATCCCAGGGGTTTTCCAGATGTGTGCAGATTATCACTGCTTGTGCTAAATGAAAACATGAGAGCCACAGTCAGAAAACAGCCTGGCACTTGGTAAGGGCTGAGCTGACCCTCTGTAAAAATATATAATGCCTGCTCCCAGGGTCCTGCCACCTAAATTAAGAGATAGAGAGTAAAGTGGGGAGCACCAGCAGATGTGTCTCTCACTCTGTGCTGTTACCCCCTCTTGCTGGAGCGAGTCCTCTGAAACCAAAACTGCTGAGGCAATAGAAAAGAAGAGCGAGACCCTACCTCAATACTCAATAATCGATTTGCTATGTAATTATTTACCTCCTTGGCAGAACAAAACAAAAGTCCCTTCCCAGGAGGGTGATGCTCGTGTGGCCACATAAGTGTAGCTGCAGCTGTGGGTGGGAGAAGAGCCCGGTGGGTTCAGTGAAATGAGCACCACACACCAAATCAGAGTATTTGAGTGTTGGCAAAAATCAAACAGAAAATCCTTTGGAAAGGGCTGACTGCAGTGAAATGCCAGAACACAAAACGGCTTGGCTTTTTTTGAGGGGGGAAAAAAGTATGAGTTTATTCTTATGGCAGCTCATAATATTATTATTTTTGTGCAGGGTGTGGACCAGCTCATCTTCTGACTTCTTTCCTTAAGAACAAGGACGAGACACAGATTTATAACAGATTTTCCTTTACCTATGATGCACAGGATTTATTTTACATTTTCACGTGCATGTTTATTATAGAGTGTATGGATATGTGTGTAAAAAGAAAATGAGGCTTTCTCTGCAAGAACTGTGTATTCTTATTATAGGTATATTATATCTACTTGCATTATCTTCCCGTGACAGCACAGAGTTTAAAGGAAACCCTTTTCTTGGTGGGCTGGCAGTCAAGTCCCTGTTTCTGCAAACACTTAAGCACAAGTCTGGCTTTGATCGAATTGTGAAGCGAGTTAGTACCATTTTACAGTCACTTCTCATTCATTTTTCCCCAGCCACAAAATATTGCACAGTTTAAAAGGCAAGAGAGTGTCTGGAGCCCTGAATATCTGCATCAGACACACACCTGCTTATTTATACCTCCCGGTCCAGCGAGAAACATCCAGCTACGATGGTGTAAAATCAGGAACAAATCCATCAATGTCAGCACTTTCCTACTGGTATAAAGGCGATGTGGCCAAACTCACGCCCAACCCCCCCTCTTCCCCGCTCTGTCTGGATGTGGCCCTCGAAGGATACGAGAGAGCCAGAATTTTAAATCACCATTTATATTATGTCAAGCCTGTTTATTGCACTCAGCGGCTCCATAGCACTCCTATCTCATATAAACCCGACATTATCCCTTTAAGAATCAAACTCTCTAATAAGTTTTATTTAAAATTGGAGCCTGTGCGTGCAACTGGAGCTTTTACCCAGGTGTCCGTAGACTCGGCTTTCCTCTCCAAGCCCCTCGTCCCTGTTGATGTGCTGATCAATTACTCATCAAATCTTAATGCAAGCTTTAACTCAACTGTGGCATCTTAATCAGAGCGTTGACTGCCGAGTGTCAGCCCCATCGACTTGGGGGAGCTGGGACAAATGAGCCCATCGACTGCCTGGTTGGAAAGAGCATTTCTGCGAGCCTGACCTGCCGTCTAGTGGCTGCAAGGGAAGAGGACAAATGAAGACGTATGTGCGAGGTGGAAGAGCTGGTGAAGCTTCTTTATAAGGCTGGGGTGGTGATGGGGCAGTGAGGGCTGAGTACAGGCTGTGGGGTGGGATCCTCACACCCTCGGTCCCCCTTTGGTGCAGGTCTTAGGGTGAGGAGGCTTCCCGTGAGGTTTTGCATCTGTGGAGCTGGGGGTGTGTGGCACAGGGTGTGTGGGGGTCTGTACCGCCGTGGGCATGTTTTAACACACATATGGGGCTGGATCAGCAGAGCATAGAGTGTGTGCTGGAGGATGTGTGGGTGCACAGGCTGAAAAAGCAGTTTATTTGGCGTCGGGGTGTCTGTGTGCGGTCTATGCATGCCAGGTTAGTGTCTGCACAAGGGTTACAAGCTGGAGGAGCAATTTCTGTTTGTCTGTACCCACTTGAGCATGGATGTGTCAGTGCATGTGTGTTTGTGTGTGAGTGCAGGCTCCTGCCATCATGCATGGCACTGCAAAGGCTGTCCATGCACAGTGGTACAGGTCTGTGGGACCGCAGGAGAGGCACTGTCCAGGGGACAGAAGACAGAGCTGGACATGTGGGATGGAGAGTGCAGCATGCTGTCCTCTCCATAAAGGCAAGCTCTGTGCTGTGGAGCCTCATCCCTAAGCTGACACCCCTTGGCAGACCACAGCAGAGTCCAGCCTGCTTTGGGACAGTCCCCAACATGCTTTGCAAGCCTTTTCTGGCTTTTTTAGACTTTTTCTTTTTTTTTTTTCAACAGAATCAATTTGAAAAGCTGCTTAAAGGAACAACAAAGAAAAAGCTGACACAGACCTGAGCCGGAGAGAGAGAGCAGGTCAGGATTGCTGCACTCCTCTGGAGTGGCAATGATGTTTGCCTCCAAGCTTGTATCTTGCTTTAACAAGCCTCGTGCCCCCCAGATACCTCTCCTACAAACCTGGAGGAGACCCAGAGTATGGTTTTGGGGAGAGAAGGACTATTAGGTAGCCAGTCCAGCCCATCCAAAGGATCTGAGAGCACACCCTATAGCTGGGGAAGCGGCAGGCTGTGCTGGCTCTCTGCCTGACCCTCTCCGTTGGATACAGAATTAGCTGAGGGCAAAAATACTTTGAAGTCAGGTACTTCAGTTAAGTGCCGACAAGCAGGAGGGCTGCGTCTGGGATTCTGGGGTATGTAATGACTGGAAGAAGGATTTTTTTTTTTTTTTTTAAGGCTAAGATAATCCCTGTGGGATGCTCTAGAGAGATCACAAGGGCTATGCAGCTGCTCTTTCAGTCCAGAAGGTTTTACGAGGTTGGGACAGCACCGTATGTGCGTCGCTGTCTCCTGTCTGGAGTCAAGCTAGCTCTGCAGGAGGTTTATTTGGCCTCATTATGCTGGTTTTGGCTAAGATGGTTAATTTTCTTCATAGTAGCTGGTATGGGCCTATGTTTTGGATTTGTGCTGGAAACAGTGTTGATAACACAGGGATGTTATAGTTCTTGCTAAGCAGTGCTTACACAGAGTCAAGGCCTTTTCTGCTTCTCACCCTACCAGCAAGTAGATTGGGGGTGCACAAGAAGCTGGGAAGGGACACAGCTGGGACAGCTGAACCCAACTGACCAAAGGGATATTCTATACAATATGGGGTCATGCTCAGCATATAAAGCCGGGGGGAAGAAGTAGGAAGGGGGGGGACATTCATAGGGATGGCATTTGTCTTCCCAAGCAGACTTTACAACTGATGGAGCCCTGCTTTCCTAGAGATGGCTGAACACCTGACTTCCGATGGGAAGTAGTGAATGAATTCCTTGTTTTGCATTGCTTGTGTGTGTGGATTTTGCTTTACTTACTAACCTGTCTTTATCTCAAGCCATGGGTTTTCATATTTTATCCTGATTTGCTCCCCCATCCCACTGTGAAGGGAGTGAGTGAGTGGCTGTGTGGTGTTTAGTTGTTGACTGGGGTTAAACCATGACACTTGTATAACTGCACTCAACCTGTGATAGCAATACGGTGTCTGTACCTCTGGACACACCATTCATGCCTGGTAGGTGGCTGTCTTGCTCATTACACTTATTTCTTCATTTGTTTTGCAACTGATCTGAAGACCCTGGCCAGGACTAGGTTCTCTCCAGTGCTCAGTACTGTACAAATACTTCCAGTCCCAAATAACGTCTTCTCTTTCCCCAGCACCCAGGAGAGACTCAAGGGCTGAGGATGCCAATGGTAGTATTCCTTTTCCACCCACCTGCCTCTTCCATGGTTATGAAGTAGCCCTGAGAAGATGAAACAACTAATTTGTCACTGGTTTAAGCCATCCCATGAGATCTCTCCTCATGACACTGAGGAAATGGTGGCAGCATTTTGCTTGCAAGGACTCAGGATGCTGATGTGGGAGGGGAGAAAAGCTTCAGGATCCATTTCTGAGGCAGTCAAGGAGATATGACTGATGTAGGTTATCTGCAGGGGAGAACGATGTGAACTTGTGGCCCATTACCAGCACAGACACAGCAATGTCTGAGCATTCCAGGTGAGACCAAAGCCCAGTAGCTTCCCCTGGGGATGGTTCTGTGAGCTCAAGAGTGTCCATGTGCACAGCGAGGAGGAGAAAACCCCTGTTAAAACTCTCCAAACCACCATATAACAAACACTTTCTATGTCCTCATTGATACAGTCACCCACCAAAGGGTTTACAGGCAAAAGAGAATTAGGCAGAGGAGGTCTTGCCTGGAGCTTACACAAAAGGGAAAAGAATCCCCTTTGATGCCTTAGGCTGGTGCTTTATTGCTTTAACAAGATTAGTATATTTTTGCATTGCTGACTCAGATTTCCAACACCAGAATTCGAGGGCCTGTAAGCCCTTGTTAAAAATAGCTCTACAATGGATGATGAAATGACTGTGAAAAGGGCCAAAGTCAGCGTGGTCACTCCTGAGATTTATGCATGATCTTACAATCATATTGACTTATGAGAGCAGAAGAAAGGGTCCATCCTGGCCAGAGCTCTCTTTCCATTGGTGGCCCTAAGCAGGCTCTTTCAATGGGAAAATTAAGGAGAGGGCAAATGTGTGATTCTAACAATCTTGGGGGCTGCAGCAGCTGGTCTTAGCTCAGGGGATTTCCTGATCCTGTTGTCACTTGTCTATTTAGTAACACTCAGTAGATCTCTTTTCCAAGAATGTGTGGAGCCCCCTCTTGAAACCATTAAGTGAATCCACAGCATCTTCTGCCAAGCAGTCCCCCAGCTCTGTGATCTGCTATGTGAGGAGCATCTGCCTTTTGTTAAAGCACCAGCTCCTAGTTTGTGTTTATAGGTAAATTTTTAAAAATATGTTGTAATTTTTTTTTATCAGGTCATGTTCTAGACCTGATTGTCTAATTGACCTTGTGTGAACAAAAATGTTAAAATACAGATTTTATAGACTCAAAGAAAGGGAGTCAAATAAAAAAAACCCAAACCCTCAACATTTAATTCTGTTTGGAAAATGTTGTGATTTTTCAGGTAGATTCATGATTTGGCAGATTTATTCACTGATTTGGGGGACGTTGGTGGGATTGTCATGACTGCAGAAGGCTGTGTGGTGATGCTTAACTTCCTCCCAAACTGCCAACATTTACAAACACATCGAACTGGCTAAATGCACATGATGCCAACTCAGGATTTAAGTGAGCAGGATGAGAAGGAGAAATCAGTCGAGGTAGTGTCATCTCAAGGAAATGTAAAGAACAGCCCTCAATCCTCCAGATTTGAGAAGATTGTTATTGAACAGGGCCTGCCACATTGTCAGTGAGTCATTCCAGCCTCTTGACGTACCCCTGGGGCACTGGGGCAGGGACTTAGCACTAAAAGCTTTCCAGCCCACACTGCACAAGGTGCATGCACTTGGTGGAAGAAAAACTGGTGAGGTGCCTGCTTGGGACACTGGGGCACTGAGCTAAGCCTTGTCAGACCTGTGTCCCAGGCCACCTTGACAGGCTAGTTCCCTTCTCTGTTTAATGGCTATAAGTGTCCCAAACTCCTTCACCAGAAGGACTGGAGATTAGTGGTAGTCTTTCCCTTCGTGTTACAACACACAGGCCATAAGCCACTCCAGCCTTCACTTAGAACATGCCATATAGCAGAAGAGTAGCCAAGATCCAACCTCTGTGGATCAGATGATGATCACACTTGGAGCAGGGTTAAAACCACAGTGATGCTGCCCAAAATGTCCTAAGCCGATATCTAGGTACCGTTAAACCATGCATCAGGCTTCTTTAGGGTCCCACACCTGTGGGATGACTGCTTGGCTAGAGAACAGCAGTCACCAAAGCAAGACACTGTTGCATTGACTGGAAGCTTGGAATGATGTTAGCACAAAGAAGTCTCAAATCCTGACAGCCAGGGAGGGAGAGACTGGACGATACTGCTCAAAGCAAAGGCAGGTTATACCAGCAATTCCAAGGGTAAAAAATCCCTCTTCTGTTTTTGTGGTGGAAAGGCTCTCAGGGATTGGCCAGAATGTCATCTGGGTTTTCAATAGCTACAAGTTGGAGCAAAAGATATTCCAATTAAGTATAAAAAGAACAACCCAAAAGCCATATGTGAATGGTTAAGCAAAGAAAAGAGTCCAGAGGGGTGGTGGAGCCTCTGTTCCTGGTGAACTGAACTGACCAGGTCTTCAAGGATCTGTTTTTGGCCTCCTGTGCCTAGAATACGTGGATTCAGGAGGAAAGTCTCTCATTTTCTTCCAGAGATGCCATCGTGCATAAAGAAGCTCTGAGGCTCTACTTCATGGCTCGGCTCAATGCCTGAGGATGAGACATCAAGAAAAAAGTTAAAGAAAAATATTCAGAGGGAAAGAAAACATCTAACTTGTGGAATTACTTCACTCCTCCTTGGTGAGTGGATATGAAGACCTTTCTTATGGCATGAGGTGAGATGCAACTAAAAAAAAAAAAAAGGACAAAACTGGGGAAATGGCAGAAGCATCTGTTCCTTGGAAGAACAATCCAAGCAGAGAAGAGACACCACAATTTCTCTGCTGTAGAGACTGACCCTGTTCAAAATGGAAAGGGAAGATGAAAACCCCAGAGCAAGAGAAGTCACATCACGCAATGATGAACTGTCCGCACCACATCACCCCAGCTCCCCTGATAAATGGGCCCCTCAGACTCTGCTTGACTGGAGATGTGCAGGCAGATGAATGTCTTCCAGCCCCAGCCAAAGAGCTAATCTCCTCTTGCTATAGATCTGGAGGCTCCTGGCAGCAGTGAAGGATAAGTGCACTCAGCAGGGTCCCAGGCTGGCTGGTGTGGAGGGGAGGCACTCAGGATGGCCCCATGGGGAAGCAGCAATGGGTTTGGAAAGAGTCCAAGTGGTCAACATGAAAAGCCTGGCCCCATGGGACCTGCACTCTTCAACCACCTTCACCCAAGAAGACCTCCTTGCCTATACCCTATGGGGGTAGAAAAGCAGACAAAATGAAGGCTGGTGAAACGCTGACTGTCTTCATAAGGACGCAGCCAGCTGAGTTATCCATGCGTCTGTAATTGATGAGGTTTAAACAGCCATGGCTTTTCAGTAACCTCTTTATTACTGCCCCTTCTGTCCCCATGCTCAGGGCCCTAGGCCTGCCCCAGGGAGAGCAGTGAGAAATTCTACTCTTGGTTGTGAGAGGGAGACACAATGCACATCATGCGGAGGTTTTTCCATCTTGGTTGGCCTTATGTTCCTATCTACAGTATAGATGAGAATATAGAATGCTTCAAGGAAGATACTGCAACCCTCTTGCCTTTCACATAACATATCGCCTGCTTTTTCTTCTAGCCCCACTGGTTAGGTTGGGATGAAATAACTGTGCAAAACCTGAGCTGAAGTAAGCTTGGCCCAAATCTCTGTACAAATCTGAGCTTAAATAACATGTCTAGTGTCAAAGAAAAGGTATGTGACAGAGCAGAAAAAAGACCCCAGGTGTTGGAATGTTGGTCTTTCTCAGCCCAAGTTCCTACCCGAAAGTGGTTTTTTGCACAGGGAACAGTGGGTGAGGGGCACTGCCCTGTGGAATTGGACAGCCAAATGCCTATTTTGCAAGGTGTAAATAGTTGCACACATGGCAGTGGGAAGTCAGGACTCCAAGGGAAGTGTGGAGACAGGTTGTCATTCTGCAGAGAGTTCAAAAGCACCTTGCTCCTGTAAAAAGAAATGCATGGTTTCTGCTCTCTTGCTTTTGCAAGAAAAATTGCAGTTTTCTTCCCTCTGTTCAGGTGTTTTTGCCTAAGCTGAAAAGTCTCTCGGATTGACAGTACGAGTCTGTCAGATCTGGTCAAATGCAGTGCTGGAAGTTACAGAGGTGCAGTTAACTTACCAGACATTGTTCATTAATATATTAGTTGCATTATTAAACCTGCAAGCTTTCTCTCATAGCTTTCCCTCAGCATCCATCAAGCTTGCCCACTGGACTGATGGTAATTCAGATGTCTCCTCCTTTTGCAAGGGCCTGTAGTGACAGGAAAAGGGGTAATGGGTTTAAATTGAAAGCAGGGAGGTTTAGATTAGATATCAGGAAGAAGTTCTTCATGGAGAGGGTGGGGAGGCACTGGGACAGATTGCCCAGAAATGTTGTGGATGGCCCATCCCTGGATGTCTTCAAGGCCAGGCTGGATGAGGCTTTGAGCCACCTGGTCTAGTGGAAGGTGTCCCTGCCCATGGCAGGGGGTTGGAACTAGATGATCTTTAAGGTCCCTTCCAACCCAAACCATTCTATGATTCTATGATTCTATGTTTGCTTTGCCCATTGGTGACACCAGATTCTCCCTTTTCATATTTCTCGTCTTCCTCTCCTGCCTTTTAGCTGGTTCATGACCTTAAACAGGCCAGAGGGGCATTCTGGGTGGTGTTTCAAGAACATCACAATTCACAAGATACAGATTATTCCCAAGTTCATCTCCTTGTGGGTAAACCATGAATTTCAGCAGCAGAGACTTCAGGAACTCACACTAGCTCACACACCGGCGTGCCCACACGAATGCACACTCAAACCTTCAAGCTGCTGCAATTAACAGGACAGCTTTTAATTGGCAATTACAATTCCATTAAGCTGGGTCTGGCAGATCATTTGCTCTGTCAGGAAAGCCCTGAGGCAGGGAAGATTAGTGGCTGGCAGGATCCGGGCTCCTGCACCGAGCTGTGGAGGAAAAGACGACAGGTAACAGCTGTGCTTTCTCAGCCAGGGAAGATGGGAGGGAGAATTACACTTGCCTGAAACCCACTTGTTTTCCCCACCCAGGGGGGATGCATCCCAACAGAGCCCTCAGGAGAAAAGCTCATCAGCACCAGGGATGGGGGAGGTAGTGATCAGACCAGGGTCCATGAAGCAGAATGAACCTCAACCCTGAGAGAGCCCATGAAATGAAGCCTGGAGCTTCTGCTTGGAAGGGAAAAAGCACATGTGGCTGACTGCAGCACTGTGGATCCAAAGGAATTCCATTGCTTGAAGGTTTGTGAGATCTAGATGTAACATTTGGGTATTACTGTACAATGGGCACCTTCAGGCTATGGAGAATTAATTGAGGGACTCTGTTCAGGAGCTTCCCAAGTTTCACTCCTGGCTCTTCAGGGGACCATGGTGGTGGTGTTTAACCTCTCTATGCAGCCACCTACACTGATAGAAATTTCATCCTCAGCTTTACACAGTGCTCTCAGATCTTGGTGCATTATGGTCTCCAAATCAGCGCTTGCACACCCAACCCTTGCTTGCAGGACCCTGAAACTGTTCCTGCCATTCTCCACACAAGCCTCTGAGCCCTCTGACACATGGACTTTTACCTCTCCACCCTCTCCTGGCTCTCCCTCACCAGCTGGTCCAGCATGGTAGAAACATGCTTGGTGTGTTGCTGGCAGAAGCCAGCTCTTGAGAGTGATGACCTCTGAGTGATTTGAAGGGTTGACTTGGAATCTGGTTCAAAATCCTTTTTAATGAGAAATATCCTTAGTTTTATATCTATGTACTGTCAAGATTTCCTTTGTTAAGAGTTTTTTTTCCTACTTATTGTTTGTAAAAAAACAGCCCTGATAACTTTAAAACAGATGAGATGAATACTGCCTGTGCAACCATCACCAGAGCTTGGAGGAGGTCAGAGAGCAATCCTAATCCAATCACACCTTTCCAGGCAAATCCTTGATTTAAAGGAAGGGTCAAGAAGCAGAATCATAGAATCATAGAATGGTTTGGGTTGGAAGGAACCTTAAAGACCATCTAATTCCAACCCCCCTGCCATGGACAGGGACCACTTCCCACTAGACCAGGTTGCTCAAAGTCTCCTCCAGCCTGGACTTGAAAGCTTCCACGGATGGGGCATCCACAGCTTCTCTGAGCAACCTGTTCCAGTGACTTGTCACCCCCTCCATGAAGATTTTTTTCCTTACATCCAATCTCAATGTTTCTTAAATCCAAATTATGTAAACAATCTACTAACAGTACTTAAATCTGGGCTTCAGGGCTTTCAGGATAAAGGTTATCTTAATGTGGCTACTCACGAGGGTTCGTGTCATGGACAGAAGGAGAGAGCAGTTTCAGTCCCAGCAGAAGCCACTGCCGGTTTGTAAGAGGCAGACTGGAACCTGTTGTGTGTGTTTAACTGTTGGTCATCCCCAGCCCCTTTAAGCTCTGAATGTCCAGACCAACCTGAATCAGTTTTAACAGAAGAGGGCTGTTAAATAATTAATTTCCTGAAAATTCTGTAAAAACATGTAGCCAGGTGAAATAGTCCATGGTGTGTCCATGCATAGACTACACACGAGGAGGAGATGGCAAGGAGGAGGCTGGAAAGCAAAGGGAGACCCATGGCATATGGATCTTTCAGACTACCAACAATTCCAGCAGGAGGTAAGATACAAGAGGAAATGTCAGCCACGGTGATGGGTGACTGCCCATCAGCGAGTGACTTGCTCCACAAAGGCAGCTTGGTCCTGGAGCCTCTGGGCAGAGTTGGCTAGCTTGTATGCAGCACTGCTTTGGTGGATTTGGGATCCATTTAGTGCATCAGCTACTTGCTTTCCCCGTCTGAGTTCTCAGCAGTCTGTTTCCATCCTGCCTCTCATCACTCATTCACAGCCAGAAGACCAGTTCTCATCTCCGATCAAGCCAAGAGTGCAGATACTATTGCTCCCTTAGCAGATTTTCATGCAGACAGGCTGATGGTTTCCCTGACTTGGAAGAAACCTCCCACAAACTTCTACAAAGTGATCTCTTAGTTTTCTTTTCAGTCTCAGCATAAAATTCTCCTTCGGTGAGATATTTAGATGCTCCTCTGTTTACTTTTGAATCGTAGAATCACGGAATGGTTTGGGTTGGAAGTGACCTCAAAGCCCATCTAGTTCCAACCCCCCTGCCATGGGCAGGGACACCTTCCACTAGACCAGGTTGCTCCAAGCCTCATCCAGCCTGGACTTGAACACTTTCAGGGACGGGGCATCCACAGCTTCTCTTTGAGATATATGACTTCTACACTCTTCACTTTTAAGCCATTTTCTTGAACTGACTCACCTGTCCAGACCCACTGGAAGATTTTTAGGGCCAGGACCTACTATTCTCTATTTCTTAAGTGTTCTCAGCATGGGTATCTCTCTGTGATGGGATGCTTACATGTTTATATACAAATAAATAATGTAAACAACGATTTTCTCTACTGCTGGCAAATCTAACTCTACAGATGGATGGGAAGGAAAGCTATTGAGCAAGAATTCCATTTTAATACCTCATTCAATATTTCTGGGTGTCTCTCATGCTTCCTCACCTCTCAGACATACAATTGTATGTTACCAACCCTCTGACAATATAAGAATATGCAGATACTATTGACTTCTGCTACGGTCAGTTTCAAGATTTATTGACCTGAGAAGGGAATATTGACCTGAGATGAAACTGAGGTCAATGTGTGGATCTCGGGGGAGCATAAATTTCAAAATTGACCCACCAAACAGAAGTCAATAAATGAATGGTTAATATAAACATTGTCTTACAAAAATTAATTCTCGGTGACATGGGTTCACATGCAATTTTTATTGTGAAATATGGAAGGCAATATTGGTTGCCGTGTCTGAAGAATGTGAGTCAGTGTCTGATTATGGAGAGTAATGAAACTGCTGGGAATGGGGGAAAAGGAATTGGATGTGATTATAATTTAATCTCCAGTCAGTAATGGAGGAGTCTCTTGTTAGCTGGAGCAGGGTTATGAAGATGATTCTTGAATGTGCTATGCAGGATGATGTTTAAGCCTCAGGGAGAAAGTTTACAGAAGGCGGCAGCTCATGACATAGGTTCTCCTGTGCTGGGGCTCTTCACTGATCTCGACGAAGCTAATGGGGGATCCTTCACTCCTTTCAGTGGACTGGGACTGAGATACTCATTTGCAGTCTGGTGTTTGTCAGTTTATACCGTCTTCAGTCAAGGTGAGCTATAGGGAAAAAATGTTTATCAGGTCCCCTGATACCATTTGTGATGTATGGGGACATGTGGAGTGGAGGTGCTGGGACCTGCAGGATTTTATGGCCTCATGTACACTCACACAATCCTTTGTTCCTCACCATAACTCCCCAACACACACAAATACTTCCCATGTTGTAATCTGTTTCCACATGCAATTTCCATGTGAGCATTTCCAAGTGTTTTTTGTTGTTCACAAATGACTTGCAAATTTTGGAAGTGTTTTGAAGCGTCTGTACTGGGAGAACTACAGACCTTTTTTCTTCATTTTCTTCTTCCACTTCACCATGGCATGGTTTCATGCCTCTGTCTGTGGGTTGGCAGTTCGTAAGCCCATGCCATAGAGAGCAAAATGTTATCTCAGTTTGGAAACTCATTACTCCTGTAACCACATTCTTGAGCTCTTGAATGTTGTTAGATAGAGTTGGTCACAAAGAACAACGTTCAGAGTATTTGAAAAAGACATGAGAATTGGAACTACATTATTGTTTTCATTACCTTCTTCCTTTGATTTTCTTTAGGGTGATCAACTCATTGCCATTATTTATAGCCTGGTACTGTCTACAGCCAACAGATTTGATATCTCATTGTGCTGGGGCTGTAGTGGTCTCAGATCAAAAATAAGACTACTAGGAATAAACAGCAGTGTGTAGAAACTGACAGAGATCAGAATCTAGGGCAATTTCTATGAAGATTAGGGCTAGTGGGAGAGAAGACTGCAGATACTGATCTACTCTGGTACTGAGGATGGGGTTCAGCTGACCAGTCTAGATACCTACAGTGCAGATATCTCAGGTGTTTCCCTCAATAATATTTTGACTCCTCTCATTATAGTTAATGGAGAGAAAACCAGTACTTTGATGGGGTGTCTAGTCCTACTTGAATAATTAAATAAATCGTGCTCTAGATGCAGGTTTCTAAACCATGAAAGCCATGCTGGTTTACAAATCCTCAGGTGTATTTTTCCCAGGAGACAAAGCAGACAGTTAGAGATCACTGTCATTTGGATCCAACCTTACTGTCATCAGAGGCATTTTTCCATGGACAGATTTTAGGTCAGACAGCAACTGAAAGAATAATAACTTTAGCACCTTCTAATCTCTCCTTCACCCATTCTGGAGTTGTCCTGGCAATGTCTCTGCATCCCACTGCACACTTGGCCATCCACCTAACCACTATTTGATCTGGACATCTCTGGAGACTGTCAGTGCAAAGTGATGTCAGGTCCACGGCCTTCCAGGTCCTGTGCCAGTCTGCAGTGCACAGCCAAATTGAACTCATCTATCTTGCCTTTAAATCACTGTCCAGATTGAACTTCTTTCAAATGTTTAAACCACTCCAAGGATTTGAATTGCAGGGCATATTTAAGAGTAACTTAAATTATTAAAGCCCTTAATGTTTGGGGTTTTTTTAAGATGCATTTTGGAGCTGTCAAGCGAACAATCTTAAATGACAGAATGATGAATTCATTGTCCCTTACTACATCTTCAGAAGAAGAGAGGAATATGGCTCCCAGTGAAACCAGCTTTTTTAACCAAGATACAAGTTATATCTCCGGGCCCAGAGAGTTGTGGTGAA
>NW_010245227.1:2844-5633 GCF_000690775.1 Eurypyga helias | reverse complement strand
CGGGACTGGCACCAAGTCCTCCTGATGTAAAACCCTCAAATTCATGTTTTCAGAAGCAGCTTTCCGCCTCTTATTTCCTGGGGAGGGGCACGCCAGCATCTGCCCCAAACGCCCTCCTTTCAGAATGGTTCGTGTTCTCGCTGACATGTATTCTAAGGCGACCACAAAACTTCAGAGGGATGTTTCTGTTGTTTCGGGAGTCGCCTCTTCCCGAGGGAAGTCTCACGCTGTACGCAACTCTGGCAGGCACCATATCCCGTGCGCTGTTGGCCGTAAGCGGGCAGGGAGAACGGCCTGCGGTGCCGTCGTTTTTAACGCTGGGCTCAGCTGTGTAGCTGGAGTGGGTTAAGGAAACTCCAGCTCCCAGAGAACCGGCACCAGCAGCAAACCTGTCCGTCGTCCGGACCCTGAGTCCCTTCACTCACCGGGTCCTGAGTTGTCTTACTGAGGATCAGGAAATGCTTCTGAGAGGCAGTAGCAACATTCCTGCCTACTCACGGTTTGGGCTCATCCTTTTTCTTGCTTTCTTTCAGGCTTCCAAGATACCGCAGAACTGCTGCCCGCTTCTTGTGTTTGTGAATCCGAAAAGCGGTGGTCTGAAAGGTCGGGACCTGCTGTACAGTTTCAGAAAGCTGCTAAACCCCCATCAGGTCTTCGAGCTTACCAACGGTGGCCCACTGCCGGGGTAAGCCACCAGGTTTTTAATACCGTTTTATTTATGATGTTTGTTGGCAGGACGGGTTGTTAGGAAGATCTAAATGGCTTCTGTTCCGTGCCTGAGGGCCGGAGCAGTGCATCACTCCTCCTCACCGGTTCTCGCTGTGGAAACAGGCCGAAACCGAGAGAAACTCTTTCTCTGGGCGAAAGAGAACAGGGTCGTGCTCTCGTGTCTCGCCTGCTGGAGTCCGGTCCTGGGAGGATCATTTGTGCTTTACAGTAACACGGGTCTGACAGTGCTTAACAAGATTTTACAGCCGAATGGGGATGGGAAATGTCACGTCGCCTGTGGAGGGCTCGTTTCTGCTTTTATTTCCTCTGCTGTTTCGTGGGAACCAACAGGAAAGCATGATCAAGTTCTCCATCTCGGCTCTCCAAACTTGGCCGCAATTGCAGATCTAACAGGGCCTGCCCGAGCCCAGCAGCCGCGTTTCGCGTGCCTGTAGGGAGGCAGGAACCCGTCGCTGGCTTTGGTCAGCACCGCTTTGTTAGCAGCTTCGTACAGCTGAACGGGACGGCTGTCACCTGCTCGCAGCACCCTCGTGCCCTCAGCCCTGCGTTACAGCGAGCAAAGGCAGCGTAGGCCGGGGGCAGGAGAAACAGGCCGCAGGGACAAAGGATTTTGTCAGGACTCTGTAATCCTGCTGCCGGTCCAGCGCACCTCAAGCCGCAGCTTCAGGAACGTGTTCATTTTGGTTTGCCCTTGGAATACCTCTCCAGCTTTGTGGCGAAGCGCTGCCGCCCGTTCGGTGGATCGTGGGCAGTGGGAAGCAAAAACTCCTTCGCGGGGTATCTGGGTATGAAGCACGAAAAGCCACAAACGGGAAAGGCGGCCAGGAAAGTCGTGCTGTGAAGAAGAAAATGTGCTGAGAGTTCTGTGACTGACTGAAAAAAACCCCAAACCGCCACTAGTCAGCATCTCCCCTGAGATTCAGCAACATGTAGATGTTCCCGTTGGAAGTCACCTCTCCGTCTCCTTGGTGGAAAAGGAAGTGATTAACAATTCAGCTCTAGGCGTGAAGAATCTTACCGTAATGTGGTTGTCGGTCTTTTCAGACAGCTTTGTCCCAACCTTCCAGGTTTTCCCTTCACTTTGTCGATGCTGAAACTGGTGGTGAAGGGGTAGGAAATACCGTAGTAGCGCGTTAGCTGAAACAGCGCGTGAAGAGGCTTCGCTTTCCCGTACGGCGTCGTAACGCTTCTTTTCCCCCTCTGCTTTCTGTCTCTCCGGAGGTTCCACACGTTCGCTAAAGTCCCCTCCTTCCGCGTGCTGGTGTGCGGGGGGGACGGCACCGTCGGCTGGGTCCTCGGGGCACTGGAGGAGATCAGGCACAAGCTGGTGTGCTCGGAGCCCTCAGTTGCCATCCTACCCTTAGGAACAGGTGAGAAGCACAGCCGGGAATCTTCCCACGGAAGGTTTATCCCTGTTATCCGTCCACCAGTGTGGCGGTTTTGCAGTGGCGGTGCCGTGACTCGGTTCTGGCCAGGGTGGGAGAGCAAGCGCACCACCGGCTCGGCGAGGGAACGTCCGTCCTGCTTTCTGAGGGAAGACTGAGTGGCGGGGGGTTGGTGTGGGGGTGTGAGTGGGAAGCAGCTGCAGAGGGCAGCATACCCTCCCCGGACACCCCAGGCGCATCAGCAGTCGCTGTAAACCGGTGAACACGCTGCTTTGTCCGCTCCCTGCCGGGTTTGTTCCGTCGCTCTCGGGAGCTTCAGGTGGGAGAGCGTTCCCGCGTGCGATACAAGCACAAGTACAACCCCACCACCGCCAAGGGTTATTCTCTGCTGGTTAACTCTTCCGTCCAGTCTAATGACTCTGACTCCTTTGGGGCACCCGGGTGTGGTTTGATTTGTAAAATCCAAAGCTCTAAAATGGGGGCTGACGCGGTTTTTGATGCCTTTAGCTAACTTGCGAAATGCAGTCATGTTTGGGGTTCTTTGTTGTTGCCCAGGTAATGATTTAGGGAGAGTCCTGCGCTGGGGAGCTGGCTACAGCGGGGAGGACCCCTACTCGATTTTGGTTTCCGTGGATGAGGCTGATGACGTTCTTATGGATCGCTGGACTATCCTTT
>NW_010245227.1:0-2831 GCF_000690775.1 Eurypyga helias | reverse complement strand
CGGAGGACGGCCTGGCAGAACCTGAGCCTCCAAAGGTGAGATGAGCACCGTTTGGGTTTGATTCCTGGGGTCCGTTGTCCTAGGGAAAATCACCAGGATAGACACCCACGCAGTTTCGTCTGTTACTGCTGACCTGTCTTTGCGCTTGGGCCTTCCCGCGCTGTTCCCTAGTGACCACAGCACACGCCTGGGGCTAGTGCTTCAGTTCTGGTCGGACCAGTCGGCTGCAGAACACACCTCGTCGCTGCTGGGCAAAAAGTACCCGGCAGAGGATTAACGCAGAGATTGGAGTGACAGTGTCCAACCTGTTCGCTACAGTTGGAAAGAAACTCATTTCTCAGAGAAGAAAAGCGCCTTGAAGGAACACCAGGCACTTTCCAGAGCCCTGGTGAAACGGGGACGCTGACCAGAACCAACCGCCCCTCGGGGAGTTCCCGTAGCAGTTTACAGACTTGACTGTGAGTTGCTAGCGTACACAGGAAGCAAACCCTTCTGTCGCCTTGCTGCCGTGCCGTGTCTGCGTGTGCGGCATCTGATGTATTTGGGCATCTGTTTTGGTTTCTTGGAGTGGAAGTCCCTGTCCGTGGGGCCTACAAGGAAGCTGGGGGGGACTTTTCTCAAGGGCCTGTAGTGGCAGGACAAGGGGTAACGGGTACAAATTGAAATCAGGGAGGTTTAGATTGGATATCAGGAAGAAGTTCTTCCCGGAGAGGGTGGGAGCACTGGGACAGGTTGCCCAGAGAAGCTGTGGATGCCCCATCCCTGGAAGTGTCCAAGGCCAGGCTGGATGAGGCTTGGAGCAACCTGGTCTAGTGGAAGGTGTCCCTGCCCATGGCAGGGGGTGGGACTGGATGATCCTTAAGGTCCCTTCCCACCCAAACCATTCTGTGATTCTGTGATTCTATCACCTGTTTCTGTGTAGGACGAAAAACGTGTCAGTTGCAGCTGGTGACTTGGGAGCTTTGTGTGAATCCTGGTTCTGTTTATCTTCAGGCAAAACAAAGAAATTGGACAAGGTGGTGGCAAAAATCCGGCGGGAGGTTGTAGTAATGGTAGCAGTTGTGTGAGGTTTTAGTCCATCACTGACTGGAAAACCCCAGGCGTCGTGTGTCAGTGGGAGGGTTTAAGCTGCTGCGGGTCCAGCTGTTCTTCACGTGGCAGGGACAGGGTTTGCCTTGCCCTGAGCGCCTAACCTGCGTTTTGAAGGTGGAGGGTGGAAGGGGCATCAAGGATGGGGATAGGAAAGCGATGGAATGAACTGGTGTGCCACGGAAGAATTAGTTGCAGCAATGCTCAGAATCTGTACAAGCTCGATGCACACAGGGAGCTGTTTAAGACGCAGCCGAGGAGGTGAAGTCAAGTTCTTCGGTCGTTTGGCGTAAGCTGATCACCCCTGAGGAAAGGACGAGGGTCTCCTCGACGGTGTCCTGGAAATCCACGGCTGATGCCCAAAACAGCGGTGGCATTCGTCTTCAGCACCTTGTGCAGCGGTGACATGGAGTCGCTCTGAGGGGTGGGGTTGGGTTGGTTTCTGCATTACCGTGCTCGGAACTTGCGGTTAAGATGTGATTTTCAAGTTTCTGATACTTCGGAAACGATGACCGGTGAGTGTCAGCAATTGTCTGTGCCGCTTCGTTTTCCGTGCAGTGTTTCTGGAACATGTTTTCCAGAGTCTGTCAAGAGACAGGTGACTTGGAAGGATCATCTGCTAAGCTCGCTTTTGCTGGAAAACTGTGGAACCTCTTCGTCTATAAACCTAAGGAGGGAATAACTCGATTTGTTTTGGTCAGATTGTACAGATGAACAATTACTGTGGCCTTGGCATCGACGCGGAGTTGAGCTTGGACTTCCATCACGCTAGAGAAGAAGAACCAGGGAAATTTAATAGCAGGTAATGCCGGGGAGACGAGGGGTGAAGGGCAAACGCTGTGACACGGCGTAACTTCCCGCTTCCGCTGTGGCTGACAACCTTGAAACGCCACAGGTACCCACAGACCATCTGGCTCGAGGCAGAGCTGGCACAGGGACTTGAGTTAGTCGGGAGCTCGTAGACATGGAATTCGGGGGGTTGGTTTCCTTTTTTTTCTCTTTTTTTTCCCTTTACCAAGAGAGAGCGCCAGGCCCGTTTTAGGAGGTGTGCTCGTTACCGGGTGCAGTCACTGCCCACAGCGGCAGCGTTGAGCTCAGTGACGCTTCGAGGCAGCGTGAGCGTCTCACTCGGAGCCGTAGCGGGAGGGAGGGCTGCGCTGCGGCGCGGGCAGGGAACACACCGTCAGGACTCGTTGTACCTTTCCCACCCTCGCTTAGTGCTGTGGTAGCTGCCGCCTGCTGGTCATAGGGACAAGAAAAGAGACCTCTGATGAGACGGAGTGGGTAAAAAGGTGTCCCTCCCGGCAGGCAGATCGGTCCGTAACAGCACTCCTTCTTCTCCCCCTAATCACTGGAATTGATGAGAAAAAGAAATCACGTTTGTGTAATTGTCAGTAATTCCTTGTAGGAAGTGTTACCGTCTCGCTTTCCCCTGGGTTTGTGAGAAAATATCCTCTAAATTGTGTCTCAGTTGCCAGAGAGAGTCGCAACCAGGCTGTTCAGATCCTTGTACAAACATCCTTTACGGGTGATGAGCGTAAGGACGTGCATCCCACCTGTCCCGCAGCGTTCCATCCGTCGTGACGGACTCACACGTCCTTCAAAGCGGAATAACGCGGGATGTCATTCGGGGCCTGTAAGGTACGGTTAGGCCCTGGTTTGCGTTTTCAGTCCGCGGGATGGAAAACGGCGGCGGCGGCAGAACCGGGCAAACAGCAGCGCCCGCAGTGCGCGCAGTCACG
>NW_010245226.1:0-1291 GCF_000690775.1 Eurypyga helias | reverse complement strand
ATTCTATGATTCTATGGTTCTGTGGAAATGTTTCTAGGACTTACAGGACCTTGTCTGCAGGGTAGGTCTCAGGGTAGACTGTGTGTACTATTGCAGATGCAATGCAGGACTCTGCATTTGTCCATGCTGAATTTCATGAGCCTTCCGTCAGTCTGTTTCTCCTGCTGGTGCAGCTCTGCTCTTAACAGTATGACGGCACCTCCATCCTTCTTTTGTTCAAATCTTGGGGAAGGTATATTTCACCTTGCCATCTAGGCCTTTGATAAAGATGCTTAACAGAACAACTTCAGAGAACTGAAGAACTCTTCTTTTAACCAGCCTCCAAGTAGAGTATGTGTCATTAACCACTAAACTTCAGTCGTGATTATTCAGCCAGCTTTTCACCTAGATGGTGGACTAACCACCTAGATCGAACCATACCATCTTGGTTACAGGGATTCTAAAGGAGGCCGAGTCAAAAGATTTTGTTAAATTCAAGGTAGACATCCTACAATGTAGAAAACTGCTCCCCTGTCATCCAAGTCATTATATGACTTATTCATTGAAAATCCATGATGGCTACTTCCAGTCACCTTTGCTGTTTCATGCCTCCAAAAATTATTTCCAAAAAGACTTGTTCTATAAATTTTCCAGGCACAAGAGTGAAACTGTTCAGTCTGCAGTTCCTTGTGTTGTCCCTCTTGAAAATTTTGAAGAGGGTTACTATATTTCCTTTTCTCCAATCAATAATTAATTTTGTCAGCTGTTCAAACATGGTCAAAAGCAGCCTCATAATGACATCAGCCAGTTTTCTTAGCATCCTCAGATGCTTCATGTTGGGTCTAGACATATATGGAGCAAGGTTTATCAAGAGACTCTTGACTCAGTTCTCTTCCTTTTTGTAACTTGATTTCTTGAACTTCGTTTCTAGATGCAAAGCCTTCAGAGACACCATGTTGGTGAAGGTATTACATGCCTCTCCTGTCAGCAAATCATCTGCTCCAATCAGCAGCAAAAGCATGTTTTTCCTTGTTTGTTCTTTTACTGTTAGTTCAGGGTAGGAGCTCTTCATGCTGCATTTCATGTCCCTTGATAGTTTCAGCTGTAGCTGAGGCTTTTCTTTCCTAAGAATATCTCTTCTGGCCAGAAGATGTTTCTATAAACTTAAATTATAGGCTATTCTCACTTCTGCCTTCTGTATACACCTTTTTGCATTACAGCTTAGTCGTAGTTTGCTTGTTTAACCACATGTCATGATTTAACTCTGGCTAGCTACCACAAAGCCGTCCTCACAAATCCCCCTCCTCTCCTC
>NW_010245225.1:302-656 GCF_000690775.1 Eurypyga helias | reverse complement strand
CCTGCTAATTAGAGTGTGCTGAGGAGGAGCTCGCTCAGCTCCCACTGGCTTGACATTAAGACCTGAATTTGCTGTAAAACCAAATGGATACGCACACCCACATCTGTAAGGCTTTTAGTTCAGCAACAAGTGAATCCATCAAAGCCCAGCACCTAATTTAATAGCAATAATGAAAGGTGTGCGTCACTATTAATTTAAGCACTCCAACATTAGCCTTGCACTTAGAAACCAGCAAGGCAAAGCTATTTACAAATGGATGTGCCAGGGCAATAAATTGAACGTACTGGTTTGACCTGTGGTGGCTGCTTTCTCCGCTTATACATAGATATATTTCTGTAGATGCATTTATTCCCA
>NW_010245225.1:0-287 GCF_000690775.1 Eurypyga helias | reverse complement strand
CCCTAATTAAGTTGAAGTGGCAGTGGAAGTGTGGCAGTAAGTGTGGAAAGAAGCTGCTAAAAACGTATTTAATTCATTATAAATAATCTTTGATACCATAAGGTTGGATAAAGGTTTGCAGGATCGGAGCAGGCCGCCGAGGAAGGCCAAGGAGATCGCCTACGCGCAGCGAGAGCATTTGCATGGCGCTGTTTAACCTTCTTGCACCAGGGGAAGGGGATGAGAGCGGCTGGTGCGGGAGCACCCGCTCGTACAGGGGGCCCTGGGGTGCTGGCGGTAGCACCGGC
>NW_010245224.1:391-8077 GCF_000690775.1 Eurypyga helias | reverse complement strand
GGCTCCCCGAAATCCAGGAAGGCGACCGGGAGCTCCGTGAGGAGCTGCAAAAAGCAAAGGACGACTACAACATGGCCACAGGTACCACGGGGAGGCCGTGCCTTGCCATTCCGCTCCTCGCCTAGAGAAAGAACCGGGTTGGGATCTCAGGAGGGCAAAACCTGCCTTCGACTGCTGCTCAGCGGGGCTGAAACTTGTTTGGAAACCACTTTCCTGCCCTCTCAGAAGCCTGAGGAAGCCCCGGGCAGTATCCTGGGGCACCCACCTGCATTGCCAGCTCTGCTACTCCTCACGCAGTGAAGTCAGTTTGAGATATATCACAGCACAGTACCCCACAACGCGTTACTAACCAGCGGCTGGAGCACTAACCTCACTCACGGGACATACTCGGGGGGTATACATCAGCTCTGCTGATCCTTACCTGGAAAAGGGGCCGCGAAGCTTCTGGCAGGGATTGGGTTTGCTGACAGTAGCACTCCAACCTTACAGGTGCCATCTCTTCCTTGCAAAGACAACTGGAGATCCAAGAATCCCAACTTCGGAAAACCGAATCTGAAAAGGAAACGCTCCAAAAGAAGCTCAGAGAGCGAGAAAATCAGCTACAAGCCATGTCTACCAAGGTACTGCCCCGAGAGGACGGTGGTCCTCGTCGTTAGGAGAGCAGGCAGCGGGGAATGCGGGCTTTAGGCAACAGTTCCCTTTCTCCTACACCGTGCACCGTGAATTACAGCACTGAAGTGTAAAGTGTTTTCTCTTTAAGTTTTGCAGTCTGAGGGACGAACAGAAACATGAAGACATGACGGTGACAATAGAGAAGGAGAACTGCAGCCTTCGGCAGGTAAATACGGTCTAAAGCCAAGAGATAAAAATCTTGTACTAGCTGCTTAGCTGGGCTTGTTTTACGCTGGGGGAAGTTGGCCACATAAAAAACTGAAAACTAAAACCTGCTCGATCCAATAGTTTTAGAAAAAACACCAAGTTACCAGTACTGGCAGGGTTGTTAGTCCATAGACTTTGCCCAGGATATTCAAGAAGCGTTTGAACCAGACACGGGGAAGAAGCAGCCGAGCCGGCTCTCTTTCTTCCTCACACCCATGGTTTGATTTCCATGTCTCCTCAGGTTGTTACAGAGCAAGAATCCCAACTGGCTGAGCAGAACAAGCTGATCAGCGAGTTACAGGGGACAGTCAGCCGGCTACAGGCAGAGGTTCTGACCAGCCGGTACCACATCCACAAGCAGCAGCAGGCCCAGGAGGCGATGCAGAGCCAAGCTGAGATGCTGCAGCACAGGGAGCTGCAAACCAGAGTGGCACTCGAATGCATCACCAGCAGGGTAAGCGGAGCTGAGTCCCTTTCGGAGACACTCCAACCATCCCAGAGAGTCTGACAGCCTAGAGACCTTCTTGGGCAGAAGCACCAGCGCACTGCAGTCCTTTGCTCTCACAGCCCGGCTTCCCTTTGGAGCCACAGGGCCAGAGGAGCAGGAAACAGCCCATTTGCTTCCCAGCTTTTTAGCATGCAGTTCTTATGTCACTGTGAAAGCAAACAGGCCTTAAATACCAGAAGCTCTTGAGAAACTCCAATTCAGTTACATTGCCAGATTTCTAATAGCCTTCCAGACACAGAACAACAGGTACCCCCTTAAAGCCCATTTTCATAGGTCTGGGGTGGGGCTCAAGGCTGCTGTACCACACACAGAGCCCAGTGTTTGGGGGTAGGGGACTCAGTCTGCCCAGAAACACATCATAATCACGGTCCCTGCAGTGAAGCCTGGTCAAACTGCCCCTAATTTCACATAAAAGGTCTTTCCATTTCATCACTCACTAGTACTTTGTTCAAGCCTGATGTGTAATCTCTAAATCCATGCAAACGTCAATGACTAAACACACCGACTTCTTTCCTCTTTTATCCAAAGTTTGAAAGATTTCGGAGCAAAATAATTCAGGCTGCGTTCAGCACGGCAGGCAGCAAGCCGCCCCAGGCCGAGGTCACGGATGAGGAGGTGCTGGAGGCCATGCAGGTACGTGCCTCTTTGGGACTCTGCTTCGAGCAGCCGGCAAGGGAGCGATGAGACAAGGGAACACTTTGCTGTGCTGCTCTCTGCCTAATGCTTTCCCACCCCTAATTTTTAGAAAATAATTAACGAACGGATGGAGTTCTCTCAGATGCTGAAACAGAAAGGCGTCAAGGTTCCATCACTCCACAGCATTGACACGTCTGCTTCGTCGCCCACCAGCGCTAAGGGAAGGAGAAAGAGTCCCACAAGGTAGCGCCTCGGGCAGGTCTGTGCAGTTACACGACTGGAAAATTCACCCACGCCAGAACAAGCGACAGCAACGTGACTGCAAGAACCGTTTTATTTTTCCGTCCCACCACGTGGACGTATTTGACACGGTAGCTACAAGTTCAGTTAGACCTCTGTGGCATTTTTAACGGACGGAAAAGCTGATCTGTAGGTTTCCCCTAGCTCATGGAGAGGTTTGCATTCGTACAGGTAGTACCCTGGGTGTAAGTCACATGCAGACTGCAAAGATTAGAACCACTTGAACTACCTGTAATTTGGAAGGTGTCCCCGACACTCTTCATGTGGGAGCGTGACCGAAAGCTCCAGAGGGTCACTCTGGGAAGCATGCTTCTGTTCTGGGGCGATGGAAGGCAGCGTCAGCCCCCTGTATGGAACCAAACTTCACGAGCAAGAACAAATTCAGCGCTCCGTCAACAGTAACTCAACGGGTACACAAGGTCACTACAGCGGGCATTTCCACAAAGGACGGCTCTAAAATACACCGGGACATGCAAAACCCTGCAGTCAATTCCCCTGACTTCACTTAAAAAACGGAAGAACACAGAAACCATCACTTGAAAAACTCCTTCCTCAAGGTCTGACAGCAATTAAATTTTCGGTTACTGCAGATATAAAAATAAAATCACGTGGAATGAGATGGGAGCGAAGTAGCTTTGTGTTCTGCCTTCAGTACGTGACTTCGTTTCCATGTTCTCACCCACTGGATTTCTCCTTTTAGCTGACAAAATAGTAATTGAGCTGAAACAAATTGGGAAAAAAGGGCAATCTCGCAGAAAAACAGGGCTGTGCTTGTTTTATAAACGCTTCTCTACAAACTGACACATTCTGTCTTGCCAGACCTCCTCTGCCTTCAAGGCTGCACTTGAGGATGCTGTTACCTCTGCCCTGCCAGCATCCTGATGACGTTCTGTTAAGGCCGAAGGAACGCACGACTCCGTGCTGTTGCCCGATCAAACGGAGAAGTTTTTATGTAAAGGCAGGCGGGGTGCACTGCACCTTTCCCTTAAAAAAAAAACAACAAGCCACCTCACCGTGTCCAAGTCACGCTGTTGAACATGGAAAATAAAAAAGACAACAATACGGAATTATTTTCTTAGCTGTGATCGCTGCTAACGTGTTACAGTCAGAAGAGAGGACACCGTGGCTAGATCAGTTTTTGAAGGATAAAGCACTTTCAAGTTTCCATCTGTGTCCACCACTCGAACCTGCTCCACTACCAACGGAAAATTCACCGGCTGTACGTTTTGGCTGGGGTTCAAATTCGCTGGTCCGCAAAGAGCATCGGATTCGTTATCTGAGCCCGAGCCTTCCTTGTTTTCCAAGGTAAATCTGTTCAGTTCTGCAATTTTCTGTTAAAGGCAAAATACAGAAAACAAGATTAATCCTGGGGCTAAGCCCTCAACAACTCCAAGCTGCTTCCAGGGTGTGGATGCGGCCAAGGAACAGCAGCATGAAAACACGTTTCGCTGGGTTAGAATCTTTCAGGAAAGCGACAGGGCTCTTGAAGTTATCACCGCTGTGCTCTCTGGGAGGTCCCACTCCGCTGAATAGCTGAACTTTTCATGTTTAAGAGAGAACACGGGCTTTGTTGAAGGACTGGGTTATAAGGAGCGAGAGCCTGCTGCAGGATCAGCGCAGACGCATTCGCTTTTGGTCCGTTTGAAACCGTCTCTGTTACCACCTTGTGTCAACTCAGATCAGCCCACACCCACGCTGGAAAGTTTATGTTAACTGGGCAAGAAAAACATGCTTATCTTGCAAAAATATTTAATGGAATACTATTCCTACTCTCTCCATCACCCTATTCAGCTTTAATTAAAAGCAAGCACGTTGAATGGCATTTAACGAGGCTGCCCTGCTGCTAACACAGCGTCTGAAAGAGAACTCCGTACTAAGGATAGGAGCCAGCGAGCTGTCGGGCATGCGGAGGTGAGAAACCTCCCGACAAGAATCCCTTGGCAGCCCTAAGATCACTCACAAGGGGAAGGTATTGCAAGTCAAACCATAAACTTCCAGCTGTGGTAACACAACACTGTTCACTCTTGTGTGTTTTGAGGTCTGCTGGTTACTCAGGCTGTAAGAATGTAACAACCTGTTGTGGTGCAGCAAGAATGGAGGAGTAAAGGACAGGGAATCATTATAGTAACAGTAAATAATACTAAAATCTCTGTATTTTTCTTGATATGCGTGGGCAATTAAACATTTTGTTAAAAATCACAACCAGAACACACAGGGTTATTTTTACAAGGGCAGGGAGTGACAGGACAAGGGGTAACAGGTTTAATTTGGAAGAGGGTGGATTGAGATTGGACATCACGAAGAAATTGTTCCTGGAGAGGGTGGGGAGGCACTGGGACAGGTTGCCTAGGTAACCTGTGGATGCCCCGTCCCTGGAAGTGTCCAAGGCCAGGCTGGATGAGGCTTGGAGTAACCTGGTCTAGTGGAAGGTGTCCCTGCCCATGGCAGGGGGGTTGAAACTGGATGATCTTTAAGGTCCCTTCCACCCCAAACCATTCCATGATTTTACTGAACTTCTTACCAGAATTAGTGTGTCCATGACATCCTTGCAGATCTGTAAACTGGTATCGCTTGTCACTTCCAGAAATAGATCACGGGTGTCTTTCCTGATCTGCAAGAGTTTCACAGGTAAAGCAGGTTAGGAACTGGAGCGTGCTCATCCACAGGCCTCAGCCACACTGCAAGACGAACTGAATGGAAGGCTTTCGTGCCATTCAACCGGAGGCAAAGGACAAGTGCAAACCCACACTCTCAGCAGCCAACAAAGCCATTTGTGCAAAGGCTAGTGCCTTAGGGACAGAGCTTTCCAGATTCACAGCGGTAAAATATAACTCCGAGATCCATCTCAATCTAGCAGAGAGGATCCAGGCTTTGAAGATTTGTACTTGGACGCAATCACAAGTTTCA
This sequence comes from Eurypyga helias, assembly GCF_000690775.1. NCBI lineage: Eukaryota > Metazoa > Chordata > Aves > Eurypygiformes > Eurypygidae > Eurypyga > Eurypyga helias. The sequence goes on along the minus strand of NW_010245224.1, from coordinate 2,847 downwards.
CAGAACCGTGTGCATCTTTGATGCTGGACTGAAATAAGTAAGAATAAACACTGATTAACGCATTTCCACTACCAGAGAGTACCTTTGTTTTCTCACTGTTGGTTATCGGTGGGAAAGAAATCACGCTGCCTTCAGCATCCAGCAGGCAGGGGTAGTTATCTTTGCCATCCAGTAACTGGAGATACCTGCCCAGAAAAACAAAGCAGTGGAAGAGTGAGCAACTGAAACAGCAGCTGGACACAAGGGCAGGAAATGGTGAGAAAAGCGAATCAGTGTGTTCCTGGTCTATCACCTAGCAATACCAGAAGTCAGAGCACTAAAATTCAGCAAAATATATGGCGACACAGCTGAGGAAAGCAGGAGGTGATGGGCTAGAACTGTAGAGTAACTCCCATTCTAATACCCACGCTGTCAGAGTAGCTACACATGCTTCTAGTGCTGTCAGAGATCCCAGTGCTCAAACAGGAATGTCAGTCCCCATCGGATTCTTGCAGACAGCACACTTAATTTTCCCTCACGTACTCGGCAGATTTCCCCAGCTGCACGAGTGATGGATACGGGCAGCGAGCTCTGCACGAGCAGTCAACAGCGCAGTGCCACACTTGACAGCTCTTATAGGCACGTTTGCCGCACCTCTGACTTGCTTAGTTTATTGAATGCACGACACACACGTCATCCCTCCTTCCTTTCCTTTCTGTTTGCTGTTCTAAATGTATTTGTCACCTCTGAGAACAATTCCCGTGACAAGAATTCACTCTTGATGCAGCTAGAGATGTGTTCATCATTCTCACTCCACTCCAGGTTACCCTTTAGGTATAAATTCAGCTCAGTGTTCTCATCTCAGCCCCTCAAAGCTCGTGCCGGGTCTGTGAGCCCCATCACCACTACAGAACATGCTTCGTAACCCGTTCGAGCACATGGTCTTCAGTGCTGTTTTTCCCTGCCAGCCCGAGTTATCAAAATTCACCTGAAGAAACAACAAGAGATTGCTTATACTGACTTGTGCAACCCGGAAACGTTCTGACGCTTCTTCTGTTTCCTCTGCTCCTCAGCTTCCAGCTGCAGCTGACGGAGAAGATCCTTTGCCTTGACCTCCTTCCGGCCCAGGGGCGTGATCTACACCACACAAGAAACCAAACATTTGAAAACAGTTTTCTTAGCAGTTCCTTCACTGTCACTGCTGTCTGGTAACAAAAGTCCTGAGTGAAAGGGTCCGTAAGCCAGCAGGAAAACTAAGGATTTATTCCTCAGGATCAGGCCATGTGCACAGAACTGTTACAAACACAAGGCGCCGAGAGAGCAGAATGCAACAAAGCCTCTGGGTCAGCCCCAAAGAGTCAGAGTGTTCCAAGTGTTCAGGCCTCCAGGTTCTGGAGGCAGGATACTAACGGACACACGTGAATACTAAATAAATCAGGATGTTGAAGTATTGTTTTTATATTCTGGACTGAAGTTACAAGCACAGCCTAAGAGCTTGTCACAAAACATACCACAAGCTTCCCCTGCAGGCTTTGTTACAGGAGAATGGCAAGAAACCTGGTACAGCTTCCCAATGAAAGTTCCTGGAATTAGTTTTCTAGGACCCACGGGGTTAAGAAAAAAATTCTTCCCATTCTATCCAGTTCCAGGAAACAAAAGGAAAATGAAGTGGGAAGGCCCAGCGGTGCCACTGGCCCTACCTTCAGTTCGTCAGGAGGCTGAACATCGTATGTCAGAGGACCTTTGATCAAGTGCAAGTCGTGGGTGGCAATTGTGGCTGCTGTCCGCTTTTCACAGATGTCTTCGTGCAGCTTAGTCTAAAACATAAAGAACGCCATCAACACATATCACAAACATCAACGTGACTTATTCCTCCTGGGGTTCAGCATCCCGCGGTGTCTGATGCCCATACAGCTCGTCACGTAACCCTGCTCCATTAAACGGAGCCCCTTCACCCGTGAAACGGTTCTATCTGGCTCACAAGGCAAAGGTAAAGAGAGCGAAGCACGTGGCAGGCTTCTCAACAGGTTCCAAAAGCTGTTACTAGAGGCAATGCAAACGCACGTGCGTTTCTCACCTTCTCACGGTAGTATCCAAGCTCCCATTGGGTTCTTTGGGAAAACCAGTTTGCTGGCAGGGACTGAGCCAGAGAGGCCTCGTCCCACCATTCCCATGTTTCAGAGACTCGACTGCTGGAAGGAGCCCACAACAGTTCACTTCCCGCTCTGCCAGCAACGTTCCCACCGCAGACACGAGACCGCAGCAGTTACCTGCGCAGACAGGAACCTCTTCAGAGCGTTTCCCGGCTTTAAGTCGACTCCCTTCAGCACGCAGCACACAATGAAGGGGCGAACATCCCTGACACCTGGGCTTGCTTTCACCACCAAGGGTGCTGGGTTTTCGGAGACGTGCAGAACCTTCACCAGCAGCTTGCTGGCCTCCTCCAGCTCGTCCTGCTCCCCATCCCCACCATCCCT
>NW_010245224.1:0-286 GCF_000690775.1 Eurypyga helias | reverse complement strand
CAGCCGTTGACCATCTTCTCCAGCCGCTTGTCCTTCAGCTGGTTGCCCCTGAAGTTGGCCTCTTTCAGCCGGGGGCAGTCGGCCAGGGCGGCAGGCAGCTCCTTCAGCTGGTTGTTGGCCACGTCCAGGCTCTGGGAGAAAGGGAGAGACGGGGTGGTTAGCGGCGGGGACCCGGGTGGACAGCGGAGACCCGGGTGGGTGGCGGGGGTCCGCTCCCACCTTGAGGGCTGTCAGGGCGGCGATGTCGGTGCCCAGCTCCGCCACCTCGTTGTCGGCCGCCTCCAGC
>NW_010245223.1:0-5472 GCF_000690775.1 Eurypyga helias | reverse complement strand
TCTATGATTCTATGATTCTTTTTTAGTATTAAACAGTAGATATTTGAAGGGCTATTCATCAGTTTCTCAGTGATTTTTATATATCCTCTGAAAAACTCTCATGTACTAACACTGAGGAAAATACATTAGACTTCTAAAAACTGAAAATTTTCATTAAGTAGGTGATCTTTCAATAGAAAAGCAGAAAATATCAGAGCTGAAAGCTCATCTAAGGAAACTGAATTCAACAGCTATTGCTGACAAACTAGCTGTATCAGCATGGTCAAGACTGACTACTCTACCTGCCAGTTTAAGGGTAACCAAGGTTTTAAAGGAATCACCTGGGTTGTTGACCTAATGCTTTGCACCTGTATACCAGGAGTTTTATCCAAAAGAGTCCACAAACTACTTCGCATTCCTTCATGCTTTGTAGGTCATAAAACGCTCCTATCTTACAGCAAACGTAGACCTACAAAGCAAAAGTTCACAGAATGGGAATATAAACTTCTTTGAAAGGAAATAGGAGAGATCAAAGGAAGTGGTCAACACACTGTATCTCTGCATGGATTTATTAGAGAAAACTATCAGATGTTACCAGGAAGCCAGCTGCACCTCAAACTGTAGAAGACAGTAACATAAACAAAACTACCAACAACTCTTACAGGTATAACTTTAGGAAAAATTCCTTCTTCCTCTATCACCACCTTCATAACTTGAGATTTTTGTCTTTGTTGAATCCTTTTGTTGAAGAGTTACTGTTATCAGCTGTAAACCAGGGGTGAGAGCTCTGAGAGCATCCAGAAGCCCTGAGATCCTCAGGAGAATTATTTGTGGAGTCTCTGACAGCTCGCAACACTTAGGGGAGAGTCAGACTCTTACTGTAACCCTTCAGGACTTCAACACTAATTCTGAGCCTAACACAGGTCCTCAGAAGTAATTTGGCAACAACATTTTGTGAAAGGACCCTTAAGAAAGCCCTAAGAGCCTTTTCAGTCACATGTCACTGCATGAAGTATTGAATTTCCAAGTTTATAGAATCTTGTGTCTATAAAAAGGGTCACTACCCTTTGGGGTTACAGGAGGCATTAACAGGCAATAATCAAACTGACATACACTAGATACACTGGGTTGTTGACTGGATTTTTAAAATTTAAAGCAAAGCAATCAGTTTTCCTTTTTAACTTTAATAAAAATTTTACTTTTCTATTTATTTTAAAATGTAACTTTGGTGTAGTTCAATATATATGCATTACATATGCATTTGCATTATATGTGCACATATACACTTACAGTGGGGGAAAAAAAATAGGTTTTTAACCTGCATTCAGTCCTCTAAGTTTTCAGTGCTTTTAAAGAAAATGTTTTATGAGAGCTACACTGTGTCAGATGCAAATAAATTTTCAATGAAAAGATATGAGTGCAGTCTCATATAACTGGCATATTAGAAGAATTGAGTAAATGATCCACAAGGCAAAGCCTCAATGCATAACTCTCCAAACTCCTTACCAAGAACACTGAAATGTACTGTATTCTTTTCAACAGTTTTGAGACTAACATTACTATCAGACTCCTCTGTACATTTTATCTTTCTTTTGAAATATTAATGTAATTTAACAAAAAGCATCCAAATAAAGTTTAAAAAAATCTCAGTGAGAAACTTCCAGTAAGGCAGAAGAGCCTTACATAATTCAGCTGCCACCATCTGTAGTTAAAATATTGGACCATTGTCCTAAATATTCTAGTTTGTAAAACCAATCAATATGGCTCACAGGAACATTTACTGTATGTTATGTCAGGAGAATATAAAACAAAATTCCTCTAAGATATGTACAGGGACTGTTTTGTAATCCATTTGTTTGTGCTGGTATTGTTTCCTCAGGCTATTCTAGCTAACCTACTGAATCAAGGCACAGAATTACAAAAAAAATCAACTTATTGTGAAAGATTTTTCTTTTTTCCTCAAGGTACTGCATTTGTTGTAACTTTGCCCTATACACAGGCTGCACTGCCTAGCTAATTTCTACATGACAGAGGTGGTTTTGAAGTTCTGTATTGATCCAGGCTTTACTGATGAAGCTGTCCTTATTCCCTCCATCCCCATCACTAAAGCCTGATAACCTCTCACCTGCATGATGTCTGAAAGTTGTTTTGAAAGAAAGAAAGCTAAAATGCTTGCCTATCTGTCAGCATCCTATAGGCTGGGAGGAATTCAACTCCATGGGGCTTTATTAGCAGAGGAGAGTTTGTTTCTACCTCTTCTTCACACAGAGGCCTTGAGGCAACAAACATTTCATCTCAGTGGACCCACGTTGTGTCTCCATAGTCTGTCAAGACTCTAACTTCATATGGGAACATTCAATGATCTAGCAGGGAGTCTTGAAGAAATATGGGTGAGAAAGTGGAAAAAAGGTTACTTTTAATATTATAGAAACTCCACGAAATCTGAACAGAGTATCACAAGAGTAAATGAAAGCACTACATCCAGAAAATATGTCAGTTGTCAAACACAAGTCAGATCACAGCTTTTTGTCAATTGCACAAACAGAAGTTTGTGAGAATCATTTTATATAGGAAACATCAATGCAAGAAAACCATAACAGTGCAATAAAATGATTTCACTAAAACACTCAGTGAAAATTAAAATAATACTTGAAATAAGAATTGGAACATAACATTGACATGTGCAATAATTCTGGTGTGATCAATGACAGTACTCGGGGAAAGAAATGAAAGTAAGGCACTTCATAATAATGATCTATACTTGGAACTAAAAAGAAGTAGTGGACAGGTGATAATAAAAAAAAAGACTCTTAAATATTGAGCAAACAGAATTCATATGCCACAAGGAAGGTAAAGAACCCTGAAGAGAATGATTGACAAACCTATAAAAGAAACAAGAATGCTACAGCAGTCTAGAGAGAAAACCAAGAGGAAAAACAAATAAAAGGAGTTCTGTTTTGATTAGATTCTCTGCTTCTAAAAGACAACTAATAGACACACAGGCAACGGAACTAATCCAATTTCTTACTATTACAAACAAAATTACATTAAAAGATCAGTACTAGTGCTGAAAGTCAAGCAGTCAAAAATTAGGAATACCTCAACTGCCTCTGCCTATTCTCTCTCAACTTGGCCCCTGGGATATACCTAGTATAATAGCAATATAGTCACAAGTTATTTTGTTTCTGTTTATCCTGAGGGAACACTGAGCTGCTCTTTAATTCCATAATTGGTGAGCAAGAAGCCGATATGTTCTGCTGCAGATAGGAAGCCTAAGTGATTCCCATGAGGAAAAATGAGCATGTTTTTCTAAAGTGTAATTCCCATTTGTTTCAATCATGAAACAGGAGCAAACTATAGGGCTAGTGAAGTAGTATGGTTGTTCCACTCCATCTGCTCAATCCTTGCTTCTGTTCTGATAGTATCCCATTTGAGTATGCCTTACCAGAAGTTAGGGTAGGACCAACCTTTAATGTAATCTTGTAAAAGAGACTTACTGGTCAGCACTGAAGTTTAGCCATCTAGCCTGAATTTGAGCTAGTAACAAAAAAATAGCAGGCTCTGCAGAACATTAGCTCAGACCACTCAGTTCCTGAAACATTAAACATAATATGGTTTAGCTTTAACTCAGTACACCAATTCAAAATTAAATATATGAAGACAATCAACAGCCTTAATGTAAATTCTTGATGTTGAGAACATGCAATTGATGATAAATAGTTGATGCAAATAATTGGGATCTCTTAATATTCTTTCTTAGTCTTCATATATCTTAACATTAAATAGACACTGAATTAAAATCAATATTAGACAGTTTCTCAATTGCTGAAGTAACTGGATTAGATACATCTCAGTCTTGAAGATTGCATTAAACTTATTTTATCATTCCAAAGATACTTGGAACATGCTATAAATTCAACTGAAATAATAACCACATTTTTCATCTGCATAGGCCCATGTAATGGACCACTAAAACCACTCACACTGGAAGAGACATGGAGATGGGTGTTTTAATATTACTTCAACCCTAAGTTATCTGGAGTGAGGAAAGAAAAATATTTTGTTTTACATCTACTGCAACATAAAAAAAAGGCAGTGATAACCTATCAAAAAAAAGATTTTGCGTGGGGGCACAATATTAGGAAGATATGCTTTGCCCTCAGATTCTACAGATTTATTTATATCACTGTAATAGAACCAATTACGAAACAGACTCCAGAGCAGGTGCTTCTTTATATTTTAAAATGTATAGATTCATTATCTCCAGCACTATAGAAAAAGCCAGTTATGAACATAGCAGAATATTTTAAACCATCCTGAAAAGCTGAAGCTTCATTTACTTAACTAGTGTCATTAGATGCCCATATGATCACATCTCAGCATCTAGGAACCTCTCAGTGCTTGCATTACTGTTGTTAGCTGGTCTTAACATCATATGAGCTAATGAACAGCACCATAGCTGCTCATGGAAGCAGGACAGAAAATGCATTCATTACTACTGTGTGGCTTACTATTAAAGTACTTGTGCTTTCCTCACATGTTAGAAAACCTGTGGTTGTTCTAAAAGTTGTATTATAATTTTCTCTTTGATAACCACTCTAGAGAACAAGCACCACTGAATATTGGCATGACTACTAATCAATGATTAATTATGGTTACCTCTGATTACCTATGTAGCACAACTATAGAATACTAGAGCTCACGTTGTGCTTAGTCACTTCAGCCTCCACTGCCCAAACCCTGCCATTTATGTCCAGACAAGACTCCATGCTCTTCTCCGGGAGTCCTAAACTGGAAATATCTGCTGACATACTGGGCTGTAGCACAGCTGGCTTTGCTTGGGCCTGATCTTCCCTCAGTCTGAATTGGTCTGGAGTTCAGAATATGAAGCAATGTGGATTTACATTTGAGTGATAAAGAGGATGTATTCTTGTGTAGCTATTCTGTCTCAAGAAGGAAAGCCTAAATTCTGTAGGCTGAGGAGTCCTAAACTGGAAATATCTGCTGACATACTGGGCTGTAGCACAGCTGGCTTTGCTTGGGCCTGATCTTCCCTCAGTCTGAATTGGTCTGGAGTTCAGAATATGAAGCAATGTGGATTTACATTTGAGTGATAAAGAGGATGTATTCTTGTGTAGCTATTCTGTCTCAAGAAGGAAAGCCTAAATTCTGTAGGCTGAAAAAAACAGCCAATATTCTCTTCACTTCTTTCCTTTCCCTGGATTTGCCAGAAATACTAGTTGTGACCAAAACATATACATTTTAAAACCCCACCATTTTACAGAAATCATTCAAGAAAAGTTGGTAATTTTAATAACATATTATTTAAAGGGGCAAATATTATCTGGAAAATCTCTTATGTTTGATTCTGAATTTATTTCACTGCAGACTATTTTCCAAAAAGCAAAATGGGAAAGGACATTTAGAAATTCCAAGTTAGGTGTGCATATTAAGTGCTTATGCTTGAGCAGTTGTCATGGTTTAACCCCAGCC
>NW_010245222.1:1372-5791 GCF_000690775.1 Eurypyga helias | reverse complement strand
CAGCTTTTTGTCCCCCCGTACCCCCTAATCCTTCTCCTCAGAGCTACTGTCAATAATGACTGTAGTTTGTCAAGCTTTGGCACAAGGAATAAGAGGAACTGTATTGGGGCTGTCCCCAGGAAGCCTGGTCCCTTTTAAAAGCCAAGTAAACCCACTCAGAAGGCAAAAATTCAGTTCTTGGGTTTGTACCTTCCGGGGTCGGATGGGCTGCGGCTGAAGGAGCCGAGAGGGGAGCTGGCTGTGATGCGGGGCTGGGGGCCGTGGCTGCACCTCAGAGCAGCCGTGGAGCGCGAGTTGTTCATCTTCTGTAGTCAAACCCTGCGTTCAGCAGCGGTGGTTACTCGGTCTGCGAGGAGGTCACCGGCCTCGGGGATGAGCTGTAATTCAGGCCTCAGGGTGGTCTCCAGCAGGTTTTGTTGGTTAGCGCCCTCCTACCCACGAGTGTGCCTTACAGAGTAGTCGGGGGGTTGTTTAATGGTTTGAAACGATCTCGGTCCTTTCTGCAGCCTCGTGAGCTCTTGCAGGAGGCGATGGTAGAGGAGCCCTGGTTAACTTCTGCGCTGTGCAAGACGGTTCTTTCCTTGGCTCCCGGGCCTTGCGCAAGCACGTTTACAGCTTTATCAGCATCGACAGGAATCCTGTCTCCTCTGTGACAAACACTGTTTTCTGTCTGCGTCTGAGCGCTTTGTTTGAATTTACAGTGGCCTGGCAGGACTCGAGGTCAGTTGTTTTCCCAAGGTTGTGCAGGAAAGTTGGGGCAGAGCCGGCGGAGGAACCTGGGCTGCTTCAGGTCTGTGGTTTTGCCTCGAGGCTCTCCTTGCTTACTGTGTCCTTGGGAAACAGAGGGTGAGAGTGGCTTACTCACGGGACCCACTTGTTTTGTAACTCCAGTGTGTACCTGAAGAGATGACCAACTGTTGTCCGAGACAGGCATCTGAGAGGGTGGGAGCACTGGGACAGGTTCCCAGAGAAGCTGTGGATGCCCCATCCCTGGAAGTGTCCAAGGCCAGACTGGATGAGGCTTTGAGCAACCTGGTCTATGGAAGGTGTCCCTGCCCGTGGCAGGGGGGTTGAAACTGGATGATCTTTAAGGGCCCTTCCAACCCAAACCATTCCATGATCCCATTTTTCCCCACGGTCTGTCAGCGATGACCGACCTTTGTCCCTTCTCCTCACCTTTCTGCACGCGGGCTTGCAGGCCGCCTTTCCTTCCCTCCTGCATGCTCGAAACGCTTTTCGAAGAACTTAAATTCTGCAGCGTGTGCAGAAGTCCCCCGCATTTTTGACAAGATAGGATCAGCGTGCAGATAGGCAAGGGAGAGGTTGAGAGCGTGGCAGTCTCTGTGCCTGACATTTCTAGTATAATTGAGATCATCCCAGTTTAGGGTGTCAGAGATCTGGGGCAACACCCCGAATCTCTCTGCAGTGGCCTTGTGCAGATTTCAGCTTCCTAGGAGGTACCTTGAGATGCTGGGATTGTTTCTAACCTGGTTTTATCTTCCCAGTTTTCTCCTTTCCTTGGACACTTTCAGTGTTTGCATCAGACTAAAATGTGGCGATAGGAACGCGCCTTCCATCAGTTTTCCACGAGCCTGCTTGTGATTTTCCTCTGTGTACGGAGAAGAAGCCGTGAGACTGGCGTTAAACACCTTCACCTCAGACCTGCAGAGTAAGGCTTTGCTTAGCTGGGTGCTGAGGAGCAGCACAACGGATTTGCTTTACAGACCAACACCCAACAACTATGCAGTGTCTTCTGTCCCGGCCACGAGGCACCCCGAAAACATTCCGTTGCAGCAGACTTGGCTGCAGAGTCGGTCTGCTCCTGGGTACCCTCCATCCGTTTCACGTTGCGGAGATGAGCCTGTTTGTACCAGTCTCGTTGCTCTGGGGTCATCCGGACGCGGTACCGTCGTGTGGAGGGGCCTCTCCAGCGCTGTGATTTTTTGGGTGCGCTGAAGCGATGCGTGCAGCCCTTCGAGGGGGCAGCCACAGACCTTTGAGAGACCAGAGAGCTGGAGAGGGTGCGCTCTGGGAGCACCGAGTACGTTATTGTGGAATCATGGAATGGTTTGAGTTGAAGGGAGCTTAAAGCCCACCCAGTGTCCCCCCCAAGCCATGGGCAGGGGCACCTTCTACCGGAGCAGGTTGCTCCAAGGCTCATCCAGCCTGGCCTTGGACACTCCCAGGGATGGGGCATGGTTATGTCTGTGAATAGCACCTGCTCTTCCCACTTTCTCAAAGCTGGCATGTAAATCCAAGGATATGTTGCTATTTGGCTGATTCATGGAAAAAGGAGAGGGGAGAGCTGATGCAGGGCTTCAGGTTCAATCTCCAAGACAACAGAAAGGGCTGTCTGCCCTCACCTCATGGTTTGGTTGAGTGAGAGGTTTTGAGAGTGCGATCAACACCCAAAATCTGCTCCGTTATGGCTTGAGGCGACGTGAAACGCCTGCGATGGCGGTGCTGTCGCAGCCTGGGGGTGGCCGTGCGTCGCCTGGCATGCGCACGGTGTGGTTACCTTTGCTGGTGGGATCTCTTGTCTCCCCGTCGCTCTCGGGTCTGATGCATCCTTTGGTCTGACTTGGTCTGGAAGTTGCTATTCCTCCTTTAAATGAGTTGACACCTCTTTGTTTTCGCTCTTTTTTGGGGAAATGACCTCTGCTTTCCCACACTTGGGTGCTGATTTCACAGCTGTCGTCGCCAGAACGGGTTTCCAGCCTGTTCCCATCTGAACGTCGCATCTGGGAAATGCATTACTGGGTAAGGAGATCTTGAAGTAAGGTTCACAGGCCCAACAAGTTCAGTTTAAGGAGCCCAGCTGGCTTTCGAGAGCTTGGGCCTTGGGCAAAAAGGGGGTAGTCATGGTCCCTCGGGGACCTTGAAGTGGCAGCAGGATGGGAGCTGAGCCGAGAGCCTGACATGAGTTGGAGTAAACTGCCATAGCAGGGGGATGGGAACGGCTGCTCCGTTGCTTTTGTGCCAGAACAACGCTGGGAGGCTCCCCAGGAGAAATTAAGTGGCTTAGGTCCAGTGTTTACAGTTGGATGGGGAGGAGCGGTGAAGTGTGCGCAGGCCGTTCACACGCTGGGGCTGCGTGAATCATGGAGCAGCTCGTCTGTCTGCCTCGCTCCTCTCTCCTCGCCATCCCCTCCCTTGCCCTTCCCACCATGGGAGAGCGGAGAAGAGGTGGTGAACTCGGTGAGTTTCCTGTGGTTGGGTGACTCAGCGCTCGGTTGTGTTACTAATGCTGTGTGTCACCAGCTGCCCAAGCCCAAAACCGGCTGCTGGGTAGCACCTGGCTGGCACGTGGCAGCAGCCGTCCCTGTCACGGCTCTGCCACCCGGCACCTCGGATAACACGGCGCTTTGGAGACCAAATCACAGAATCATGGAATGGGTTGGGTTGAAGGGACCTCAAAGCCCCCCTCAGTCCCACCCCCTGCCAGGGGCAGGGACACCTTCCATAGCCCGGGGTGCTCCAAGCCTCATCCAGCCTGGCCTTGGACACTCCCAGGGATGGGGCATCCACAGCTTCTCTGGGAACCTGTCCCAGTGTTCCCACCCTCTGCGGGAAGAATTCCTTCCTGATGTCCCATCTCCCTCTTTCCATTTAAACCCGTCACCCCTTGGCCTGTCACTCCTTGCCCTTGGGAAACTCCGCCCAGCTTTCTTGTACCCCCCCAGGCACTGGAAGGGGCTCTGAGGTCTCCCCGGAGCCTTCATCCTGCTCATCCTCGGGATGCCAGTGAATACACCAGGACAGTTGGTATGAAAGCCGTTCCAGAATTCAATTCCCTTGGCTGTCAGTTTTTCTTAAAGCTGAATTCATCCGTTGGAGTCTCAGCCTCCTGCTCCCGGTTTTGATGGAGCCCACTGGCAATGGCGGGTTTCCTTCCAGTGTCCCTCCACCCTTGTCTGAACACGCTCTCTTCCAACAGCTTCTGCCCACACACCATGCCAGCATCCTTTTCCAGAAGTCTCAGACTTGGAGCAAACTCCTTTGCACCACCGCTTCTCCTGAATATTAGACTGAGAGGAAGAGAGGTGTTGATGCCGTTGTTCTGGGTGTGCTTTGCCCTAATGCTCACCTGGTCGTTAAAATAGTCAGCGGGAGTATCGAAGCCTAAGACCGAGTTAGAGCAACGACGCTGCATGATGGTTTTGGCTGTTTCTCTGCCTGCTGTAGAGTTTCAGTGATGAATGTGTTCGTTCATGCCTCCAGCGCGCCATCCCCTCTGGCCAAAATCCCAGGCGAAAGCCCTGTGGCTGAGCATCTCTGCTTTAGAGACCCCACAGAAGAGCCTCCTGGATTTCTTCAGCGTCGTCGGCTCGCAAACACGTGTCACAGTGCCGTTTGTGGGATTATCGACCTCCGGACACTGGCATCTTGCTCCCGTTCGCCGCAGCCGTTCCCTGGGGC
>NW_010245222.1:1032-1286 GCF_000690775.1 Eurypyga helias | reverse complement strand
CCGCTGCCGTCTGGGGCGTGCTGGCATCCCGGAGAGCTGGCAGGTCAGCGCGGTGGGGAAGCCCCGGGCGCCTGAAGACACGCGGGTCTGTTCCCAGCAGTGGTTACTCTGGGAAGCGCAAGCACGAAGGGATTAATGGCAAACAGAAACGCTATTCACGTGGGTCCAAGACGGGGAGGGGGGGAGTACTGCGAGCTGCAGCCGTTGCTGAGGCTGGGGTTCGCGCCCGGGCCGGCCGTGTTGGTGGGGCGCGC
>NW_010245222.1:0-988 GCF_000690775.1 Eurypyga helias | reverse complement strand
GTGTTGGTGGCTGGCTCCGCTCGACTCCGCTCCGGCGGCTAAGTCAACAGGCCGTTCGGTTTGATGGAGTTCCAGCAAGGGCCTGAGAAAAGAGCTTTTTTTCCTGTGGGTGTGCATTCCTCTTGCTGCCCCGACGTGGAGCCCCGAGCTCGTGCTGCCCGGGTCTGGGGTCCGAACAGGCCCACGACGCGGGCTGCGCACTCTGATCCCGCTCAGGCTCTGCGGGGGGGTGCGAACACGCAGCTTAATTCGGCGAACCGATGCTTGAGCTCAGCCTTCGGTGGTGTTTGTTTGCAGGCTGGTTTGGGGATGATTTCGGGTGGAAAACTTAGGGGATAGTTCCATTTCAGGTGGCTTTTTGCCCTTTGGAGCTGATAAAAGTATGTTGTTATGTATGACTAACGCTCAAAGTGGCTTTTCAGGAACTACTGATCCAGTTTATGTGCTCTCTAAAAACTGCCGTGAGGCCTGCCCGTCGTTTCACGAGAAACAGGCATATAACGATTTAAAGAGCCCGTGCAAACCGCTCTGCGTTGCGCGTAGGCTACGAGCTGCCGCTGCATTTTGGGCTCCTGGGCCTTGTCCCGTGCCTCACCGCATGCCTTAGGGTCTGCCGAAACCAGACACAGTGCCACGCTGCTCTCCGTGGGAATGAGGGGTGCGGGAACAGCTTCCCCGCCTTCCCACGAGCTCTCCCGCTCCCGCGTCGCCTCCCCGTGGGTTCAGCCAGGGGAGTGAGCCCCGGTGGCGTGTGAGCTGATCCCATGACCCGCAGGCCGTGTGCGGATCGATGCGCCGGGCTGTTTACCTTCCCGGGGGAGAGCAGCAGTTGGAAAGTAGTTTAAGTCAGGACTTGTTGGGATAGGTGGGAGGCGGCAAATCTCAGTTGTTTGTTTCTTGTAATGAGTTTCCCACGTTGTTAGCAAGGCCGTAAATGGGATGGGGAGCTCCTGTCCACAGCCGAGACAGATTTTAAAGAGACTTCGTT
>NW_010245221.1:0-7080 GCF_000690775.1 Eurypyga helias | reverse complement strand
GACGGGCCTGGCCCGGCGTAAGCCTCCGGGTCAGCGGAGCCGCCGCCGCCGCCTGCTGAAGGCTGGAGCCGAGGATGAGGATGCGCTTGGGTGAAGAGTTCAAGGGCAGGCAAGAAGGGGCTGCCCGGGGTCGCGGGGGGTGAAAGGTGACACCGTTTGCAGCCGCCCAGGGTGCTCTGCACCGGGAGCTGGGAACTCCAGCCTGCCAGCTCCGCTCGCCCCGGTAGGCTCTCCCCAGTCACACAACAGCGTAGGCGAACAGATCCTCCAGGGACAGGATTGCCACCATTGTCTGTGGAAAACTTCCTTTACAGCCTGGTGAGTCTCACTATTAGGAAATCCTCTCGATAGCCAGACTATCGGGCATGTGCCCTGCTTTCGCCTGCCGTACGGGTCATGGAGAACATCTTCCCGATTTTGCTCAGTAGCCTCAACTTGCATTTGATGATCGTTGCTCAGTTGTTGGAAAGCTTATTTTTCTTTCACCTCCCTCTGTTACAGATCCCACAGCTGCATTTTAGACGGATGAAGAATAGTAGGTATTGCAGTACCTTGCATGCCTAAATGCTTTTCAGGCTATTGACGAGCTATTGTCCAATGCCTTCTCGCCGATGCGCAGTAAGAATCACTCACCACAACTTGTTACCCTGTATTGAACTTGTCACAGTGCCTGCACATAAGCCCGGTAAACCAAAAGCTTTGTAAAAGGAAAAACAGCTGAGTAACACAAGCATAGAGCTGTAGGTGTGTGCTGGTTGTGAGCTGACTTGTTTGGCACTGCTGGGCAAGTTATTTCAGTGCTTTCTGCTTCTTTAACAAAAAAGAATAGTATAATAAAATCACAGATCACATGGCTCAGGCCATTAGGCTCAAGCAAGCTTTATCAAAGCATTTTTATTGTTTAAAGATGAAAAGTGCAATAAAGTTTTAGTAAAGAACAATACATGTAAAAACTATTATTCTGCTTTACCTGCGTACTCCCACATCTTTCTTTTCACGATTAAAGTCTGAAAGAGTACAGCAGAGTGTGTACTTAAAAATATAAGATACACAGCAGTGACGTTAGGATATATAATAAAATGGGCTATTTTGATTTCCAAGTAAAAATTTTCTTACTGTGAACAGTGACAAATTTTGATTTTTATGAGACACTCCAAAACGCAGTGTGTTTGGGCGTAAGAACTGTGATCTTTTCTTCTTCTGACACTCTCTATTTAGAGCTTTTAACCTGTATTAGCAATATATTCTGTTCAAGAATCTGCAGGGTCTTTCCAAAGGGCAGTTGTTCTGCTCAGTGAGATTAGTTTTGTTATGTTTCATATCCTTTGTTTATTCATTTATTCGTTTAAAGGTTATGAAAGGATGTAGTCATTTCACACACTTGTAGGCTAAAGGAGTATTTTAATTAAAAACCTCTGACAGTTTTTGATAATGATATTTGGAAACGACTTTCCTTTTATCCTTCAAATGTAGGAATACAAGGAAACTGCAAGAGACTGTCCCTTACTGAAGACATGGTGGGAATGAACCTGGAGATAGGTTTGTCTCGAAGGGTTAGTATCACAATCATATCATGTACTTTCCCTTCCTGTCCTGTACTACTGGCAGGCCATGTAACTCAGATAGGGTGTCCAGATCCTGTGGTACAAAAATTAAAAATAATACCTCAGTCTTCTTCAAGTTTTTGTACGCATCACAATATCAGCCCCATTTTGGGAAAACCAACAGATCGGTCCATGGCCCAAAAAAGGGTCCAGGCTGCAGCAGTTACAGTGAATGTCATAACTCAGGATTGCAATGCACTGGCAGGACTGTTTGGGGAAACTTGCATAACATCTGTTTGCAACATGTCTGATTCAAACCAGCCCTCTTGAGAACGCTGATGAGTTCTTAAAAGTCAAATAAGCTTGGTCGTTATGCAAGAAAATTGATTTTCCTGGGTGCCTATCCAGATGTGCTTGAAGCAACAGGAAACACACAACTTAAAAGCTATTTATTTTATATTCACTAAATATTTTTACCATAGTTGTGCCCTTTTTTTTAGTGTTTTGATCTCATTCCTGTGAGCCATACTCAAGTGAGTATTCTTTATGATGCCAAAGTGACTACTCTTGTGGAGGGATTGATGTAGCTAAAATCCCTGCTCGCTGCTTTGAACATTTACAGTGCTTCATTCCCATTATGTTAGCATAGCAGGGAACATGTGAAGACATGCTTCATTTTGGATGTTTACTCCCTAGATGGTTTTTCACAGATGGTTTTATTTTCAGGTTCCTTAGTTGTCTCGTTGCCCTTGCAAGGTGTGGCTAGTTATTTTGACTCCAACAGCCAGCGGCTTTACAGCTTCTATGTGAGCTCTATCGCCATTTTAGTACTGACAATATAAATAAATAAACCATACATTACAAGGTTTGCTTGCTAGTTTTGTTTGTAACGTAGTAACATAGGATTAGTATTTTATATCACAAATACCACATCAGCGTGGTTTAACAATGAAAGCTGAATTACCGTAGAAATGGATTTAGAGGAATTTTCCTCATCCAAGGATGTACTTGTTCCCATTTTTTATACCTGTTCTTTGTTTTGAGTATGACATGAAGACAAAACAGAGTTAAAAAACAGTTTTGACCCACTTCAGCACTCTACATGCAGGAAAAGTTTTGTGAAAAACAGAAGAACCCTGAGCAGCAAAAGATGATGAAGAAAGGGAGAATGACTGGAGCCACACTCCACTAAGTCTTACATAAAAACGTGGTAGAGCTTGTTCTCAGTAAGATTCAATTTCAAGATTTGTAGTCTGGTCTGACAGACAGATGTCCAAATATTTCTGAAAATAAATGTCATTGGGAAGGACTGTGTTTCAGATGGATCTGATGTGTTAACAAATGCCAAAGCTTACAGCAGTGTTCAACGCCCTCTTACCGCCAGTTGTTCAGAAAAGATGAAGGTATTTGAAAATGTATGAAGAAGGCAGAACATCTGCTGTGGCAGGTACACCACAGGGAAAATGGAAAAACATGAAAAAGTACTTGAGCAGAAGAATCCCTTTCCATTAAACAAGATTTGGGGAGTGAAATCTTACTGGGACTTGGTGATGAAAAAAGACCCATGACCCAGGATGGAAAGCCTTGTTTGCGCCGTGAGTAGAATTTAATGGCACAAGAAATATTTGAAGATTTTGTTGCTTCCTGTCCCTGTTTTACAAGGAAATTGAGGAGGCGTAACAACAAAAAAAGAAGTCCTTCATCCATTATTCAGAACTTTAGTAGAGACTTTCAGCCCACCAGGACCAGCGGGCTCTATTCGGTGCATTACCACTTGCTTCAATCATAGGCAGTTTACCTGAGATTACTTTGCAGTAGCTCTGAATAGCTGCAACATTCCAAAGAATGGAAATCAAATCATCTTTTCAGGACCCTATGTATAAGCTCTTGTGTGCCCCTCTCTGTCCTGCTGTCAATTCATCCTGGTGCCAGTTGGATCTCAAAATGAAAAGGATTCATGAGAGATCTTGCTTATGGAAACCTGCCCTAAGTCCCTTCCCAGTGGATTCTGAGGAAATTAAGATTGTGTGGTTTCTCCTTTGAGAATTTTCCATTACAAAGACATGCCCGTGGGACAGAAGTTTGGAAACATCAAGCAAGCAGTGTCAGGATTGGTGCTGCCTTCAACACATAAGGTGCTACAGTCACTCCACTCTGCAAGCAGTCTGCAACGTCACTGACGATGGCTCATTATTTGAAGACTACCATTATAATTTTAAATGTATAATGTTTTAGAATTAAATAGTTAATGTTCAGTCCTGTTATCAGCACAGCTATCTGAAGATGGTTTTCCACACTACAACAGATAACATCACTGCAACTTGAAGCGGGATCAGAGGGTAGATTTCTTCAATGACATTAAATGGGAGTGGTAAGACTTATCTCCTAATATTTCAAAATTATCTTCCCATCATGTCTAGCCATTAGCTTCCATAACATTTTTCCCACTGAGACAAGGTTACAGTAGATAGTTTTTCTCATACTAATAATGGTGTGAAACTCACGAGCTGATGATAGTGTAAGCCAGGAATCTGCAGGGTCTGTTTTTCACTATCATTCAGGCTGTAAATTGCTTCCATCTTGGACAAAAGTGGCCAAGCACCTCACTTTGGTGTTTATGATCATTAATCATATGAAAGTAGTACCGCCAGCCTGTTGCTATGCTGGGTGATGTAGTAAAAACCAGACTCTGTCCTAAAATGCTTACAATAAAAATAGGCATTTACTACCATACTCGTAGATAAGCTTTAGGAGCACACGAATGCGTAAAGGCTTGGGTAAGGTCACATGGGAAGTCCTTCAGAACCATTATTTCCTCATAAATCTCCCTAGTCCTCACTAGAAGCATGTTTTCTTGTTACACACTCAAGAACAATTCTCACAAACTCTACTACCACGTCATCATTGCAGTTTCAGTTGTGTGAGTGTCTTTGTTCTGAGAATTCACATCATACGTTATTTCCAAATGTGCATCATGTGGTACAAACAGTTGCTTGGGCTGTCTTGAATTTTTCATGGTTTTATGCATTCCACACTACTTTTAAAATAGAAGCTATATTCATTCTCCGTGTGGATTTACAGTCCAAGAGTCCAGCAGCATGTGGGGATACTCCTTTCATTACACAGGGGTAACACCCTCTCTGTGAATGCTTATTCACCCAGCATCTCCCATAAAACAATGACTCACTTTTAATTGCACAGCAATGAAACGTCGGCTTCCAGAAACGTCGGTTCCTTAAGCTATTTCTCCCTTATGTGGCAGCCTACAAGGTTCAACCTTCCTGCAAGGAGCACGTGGGAGAAGGACACCGTGCAGAGGAACGTGCTGCCTTTGTCAATGGAATTGCCAAGTACAGAATAACCAGATTCTGTTCTAATTATTTTACAGTCCCGTTTCCCTCTCATTCTGCCCCAGCTCTGCATGCCTTAGAGAAGGCTTTAGGCAACATCTGCTATCTCAAGTCAAGGTCAATTAATATAGCTGATGTTTAATTATAGGTAGCTGATGGCTTCCTCTGACATGCGTTAACCTTGTTAAATACATGGTTTAAAAATATCCCTTCAAAATTAATTTTCTGCTTGGTTTAGGTACACTGTGTACTCTGTTTCTTCTTTGACCTTGAGGGGAAGAGTGGTAACAGCCCAAACACCGCTCCCCTTTGTCAACACTGAGATTCGCTCCTACGTTATAAAACAAGTTCGGGGGTTGTTCCTATCTTCCACACCAGTGCATCTGATCTCTCCTGACAAAGGGGGCACAGGATGGTTGTATTCAGCTCATGAATACCCTGTTTGGAGGTTTTTTCAGCAAACTCAGTCTGGGCTGTTTGCTCCTGTTCACCATGCAGTAAGAAAAGGACCATTAGCTTCTGTTCATCTCGTGTACTGTTTCTTGCCTGGATGAATTGCAGAGTCGAAAAGGATTTTAGTCACGTCTTGATTGTAACAACACTCTAACTTGAAAATTTCCAGCTTTTAAGAAAAAATGATCTTTTACATTAGACTGGAGTTGAAGACACAGTAATATCTTCCTTTAGATTTTTCTTATTCCCGTGCTTTGTCAATAGCTGCGGTCCTTAGGGAGAACAGCTGTACTTAGAAAAGCTTTTAAGAAACCACTAAATTCACTAGGACACCAATTCCTATTGTAGTAGGTCAGCATGTCTCCAGCTGTCCTCTGATTGCCAGTAATAGATCTAATCTTCTCAATCAATACATGATTGCAGTTGGGAAGCCTGTGCCATTACACCAACCCAGTCCCATCTCACCTCCTTCTGTGCTTACCTTGGGGTCTATAAAATATTTACAGAGGGGGCCCTCAAGCAAGGGTTAAGCGTATTCTGTGTTTAGGGAAATGGAGCCACTGTACTTAAAATATGGAAAGAAAATATAAACCAGGCCAGTACTGCAAAACCGCCTTCTAAAGTTTGACCTCCAGATTTGTAAACTCCTTGAACTTTTCAACAGTGGTATGATATTCTTGGTTTAAGTTGTAAACATATGAAACCTCGTTTAATAGAATCAGAAGTGCCTTCTATCCAAAAATTTCGAAGTTATTTAAAACAAAATCGGGGAGAATAGAATCTCCGGAATCCGTACTTTGAAACTCTGTGTATTTTACACCAAAAGGCAAATTTACTATTTTTCCCTGAAGATTCATAGAGCTGTAATTAGATCTCATCCAGTTAAAACTTAACGATTAATCCAAACTGCCTTCAAAAGGTTTAGTGCATCGTGATGTACATTACAAAGAGGAAGAAATTGTAACTGTCAAGGGTCAGGTTTTACTTCTCTTACCTTCACTGAACTCTGGGACTAAGCACCTTATTTCAATGTTTTAAAAGAATATGATTTTAATTGTTACGATTAAGGAATTGCAAAAACAGGTCCCACGTGAAGATGCCATTCAGTGGAGTATTACCTTCGCTTTTAGAATGATCTTAGATCTCACTTGTAAATTCGCACTGCATTTCCCATTAATTAATGTGAATTAGCTAGTTGTGGCTGTTCAATTTAGGTTAATTTAAAATGTTTTACAGTGCATCGCTAATTACTGAAAAAAAGGCCCTATTAGCAAGCACGCAGGTGCAAGCTGTGAATCGCAGGGAATCGCTACTTTCTGGCTCTGGGTGTCTCCAGGCTGCTCGGCCCTTCCGACACCCCCACAACCCCCGTCCCGCAGAGCGTGGCGTCTGCCAGGGCCTGGCACAAGTCACGGCTTGGCCGAGAGCAGGAGGGTTCTGCTGCATCCCTCCGGCCTCCCCGAGGATCCCGTCGCTGTTTTCTCCTTTACAATGGACACTTGGAAACTCGGGGGCTCTGCTTCAAACCCCCAGGCCGCTCCTTTGTCCTGGGTGGGAGGCCTCCGCACCGCTCCTTTTCAACTATGTCAACACTCGCCCTTAATTACTCTTTGCGGCATAATGAGGCATTCCTTCCCTCCAAAGGGTTCAGCGTGCGGCTGTTCTGCCTCCAACGCGGGGCTGAGAGGACAAAGAGCCGGGGCACGCTGTGGGCGCAGCCGCCTGCCCAGGCC
>NW_010245220.1:0-12087 GCF_000690775.1 Eurypyga helias | reverse complement strand
CCCCGCCCCCCTCGGGCCCCGCCAGCGCGAGTGCTGCTAGTCTTCTGTCCCCTTCAGCAGGCTTTGTAAGGCTGCCTTACCATAAAATTAAGGTTCCAAGTGTCCTACTTACATAATTTAGCGTCAGAATTGAAAATTTGCCTTTCCCAGAAAGAATTCCTGGTACCAAACCTTCAACCTCGTGAAGCCTTTCAAACCAAAGTGCAGACACAGAAATAGGGAGGGCAACCAGAAGCTCCACAGGCCCGTGTCACCCCACCCAGTGCCATCCCGAAAGCTTACATTCATATCATACCTTCCACACAGGTTGCAAAGTTTCACTTAAACCCCTCGATGTGGCTCAGTTCAGGGAGGCTCTTTCCTCAGCTGCATCCAGCAGCTTTCTGAGCCCTTTAACAACCATCCACCCAACTCAAAAAAGCTCCTCCCCACCCCATCTTTGATTTTCCATTTCTTTGTTTCTTCACGGAAACCCATGCACTTCCATTCCCACATCCCGTGTGGCACGTCCCAACAGCGAACGCGCGGGTGTTAACCACGCAAAAGCATTGAAGACCCTCCCAAGCTCCACAGAAAGGGCAGTGGGCCAGTTTTCTTCCTTTCCCTTTCAATGGTTCAGATCAATAGTGATTTTTCTAACAGCCACGTGCAAACAGCTGAGCACACCATCACGTTCTCAGCACCTCGCCCAGCAAAGCAAGCACAAGGAACGAGCAGCAAATGCAAGAATTGGGAAGAAGATGCAGAGAAGCCACCCAACGTGACAAGCCAGAAGCTGACTCAAGTGAGCCATGTGTAGACAGGAGAGCTCTCTGCCTTTGAGGGAAGGCAGCAGCTTGCCCAAGCTGCCAGCAACAGCCCTGTTCCTCCCTGGCAGGGGTTATCACAATTCCAAAGACAAGCATGGTTTGCAGATTCAGAAAAATTCCATTATGTTCAATGTCCTCTAGCCTACTCCCTAAGAGACGTCTGTCCAGAAATAAAGAGCTGGGGTTACAATTAGTCACAGGCTGAACACAAGCCAACAACATCGTACTGCTGGTAAAGCCCAAACTCCTTGTGTCTGTAAACACGACCGCCTTATGTAAGGCACACACAGTAATCCCTGTGTACCAGTACTGCTGGGATCATAGCTGGGATGGTGTCTCATCCTGGTGGCTGGATTTCAAGACAGAAACAACCCCATAAAAGAAGGTCAAATGAAAGCAATGAAAAGGATAAAAGGTCTGGGGAAGGCACGGGAGGAACGCAACCACAAAAATAACACCAACCCCAAAATTTACTAAAGAATAAATATGAAAATAATTAGGTTTGTTTAATTTAAGGCGGGGGTGTGGGGAGTATCTTCAAACTGTGTCTCCTGGAGGTAGAAGCAAGCAAGCAAACCTTCACTATCCCATCCATGGCAATGCTTTTCTGTTTTGAGATCTCTCTGCACAACAGGAGTCAAACATTCCCAGGAAACTACAGTTACATCAGGTTCAGGCTAAGCCTAAATCAAACTAAAATAGCTAAAGAAAATAAGGGCTTCTTCCTGGTTAGAGACTTGGTCAGACTACATAGGAAGAAAACAAAAAGCCAGTATGAGGACGTGATCACAGAAACCCTGAAAACACTGATCTGGGTAAGCACCAAGTGTTCTTTCTTGTCTTGGAAATCAAGCAACTCTTCACATAACCAAGGGCTTCATCCGTCAGGATGGCTCTCTGCGGTGAACATGTTCAAGGGAGCGAGCGCACTTCACCAGTGTCTCATCACCAGATACCAACAGTGCTAGCGTCCACTTAAGCTAAGGAGTATGTTCAGACTTCTACTAGTAAAGTTTCTAATCTCTTTATTAAAGCTGCTCTTGATAACTATATATAACCCTTCTGCATCTGAACAGGAATAGGCTTGAGCTTGTGGACAGATCAATCCCCATCGAAACAAATGGGAATCATCAACTTCAAACCTAACAGACTCGGCATTGTCTTGGCTCACCCTCTCCTTCCACCTGCGCAAAGAGCACACTGGATTAGAGCCACCTTTCTTACTGCTCTTTTTAGAAATAAATAAATAGATAGATAAATAGATAGATAGATAAATAAATAAATAAAGGCTACAAGTTCTACAACTTTAAGGAGCAAAAAGTAAGATGACAAACGCTATTGGAATGACTTAAGTCAGCTGGTTTGCAACTTCAGGACTTCTTCCAATTTTAAAAGCCTCTTGCTGAACGAGGCATGAGAAGATAAATGCTTTTAATAAAAAGGTTGGTTCCATTTGTTCAGCCAAAATGTTGTTTATTTTTAAGTTCAGAGGAAAAAGGTCCATTTTGTGTATTGGAATAAAACTGCCCTTACTCCCTGTGTCCTGGGAGTATTTATACTGAGGCTCTTTGTGCTCCACATCTGACAGATACAGGCAGTACCGTGTCCTTGCCCCAGCAGCCCTATTCAGGACTGAAAGGGAATCACCACCCTGCAGTCCATCAGGAAATGCAGAGTTTTCTATTACAAGTTATTTGGCGTTTCCTTGTCGGGGTCCATCCCAGGGTGGAACCTGGAGTCACTGCTTTAATGTCTGACTCATGCCATTCAGCAAATACAAAGGAAAAGCAGCAAAATTTTCATGGAAACAGTTAGTGAGGAAGTAACTGAAATCCAAAGATAACATCTGCAGGGCACTCCAGTTCCAATTTCTCTGAACATGAACCACAGTGTATAGCCAAGTCAGGCCCTTTTGTTGCTCCCTAAAGGCTCAGCTCATCAACATGCAGCATTCTCTCACAACTGTCAACAGCTCATGGAACCCAAACCACACATTACAGCAGAAACACCAAAAACTCAAGAGTAGGAATCAAGAACCAAACAGCTGGTTTGAACTACACGTTGGGTTTTTTTCTGGGCAACTGTGATTTCTGAGCCCATTTCTTGGGGATACATTTCTTGTTCTGATATTAAAAAAAAAAAAAGTCTCTGAGACATGAGGTTTATTGTCAATATCCCCTCTGCTGCTGCAGTTCGACATGAGCAAATAAATCAGAAGCCTCTTCCCAGCAACATTTTGTATCCTCAGCTTCTGAGCAGATCCAGGATATAAAGGACTAAGTTTGTAGAGATTACTCAAACCGAAGAAAAACAAACCCTGTTTGTGGAAAGTTGGCTCAGTAGAGTGAGTTATGCACTAGGACTCCAAAACACAAACACGTGCAGTGAGATGAGGCGGTTCCTTGAAGGGCAGCTAGTGCTTCTTTGCTGCTCGAGGCAGAGACCACAGTGCTGGTGCAGGATCCTGCCCTCTACGCAGCTTATGCAAAACGTGCCAGCAAAATATCCCCATTGTCATTCTTCAGGCATTGCAATGAGATATATGATCCAGTTTATATCATCCGAAGGGCAACAGGGGTTTCCAAACTCCCTCAAATGACTGACTGCTCAAGGCTGCAGAGATCAGGCTAGGCCACTGCTCTCCATGCAGAAGACATGCCCAGCAGGAACAAGCAGCTAAAGGGTCCCCCAGCTCTGTTCTGGTCATTTAGACTTTGCAGGCTGATCAGAGTTATTTCTCCCAGACAGTGAAACCATAGCATGGTAGATGAATATCTTGTTCAAAGCCACAACGAGAAAAGCCACAGTCAAAATGAGAAAGATGACAGGAAAGGCAACGGCCAAGCGATCATAGTAAAAAGGAATTGTTAGGTGCAGGCTGTGGCTCCTCTGGGCTGCTCGTGGCCTGTCAACATGATGGGTCTAAACTGGTGTAAACCCTCAGAGCAATTCTGAGGCTTTGATAGGATCCAGAGCAAACTGGAAATAGAACCACCTCCACCTTCTTCGGGTGCAGCTCATATGCACCAGCTTCTGTACAGATTAGCTTCCCTGGAACATGTCTACCAAGGAAAAAAAACATCTCCTGACAAGGCTGCCAGCAGCTAAGTCTGTTCCTCTCACTGAGCAGCCTATTTTCCTGACTGCCATAACCAAGACCTGGCACCTCAATACAGTGCTGCCAGGAGATAACCAAGTTGTGTGGCCAACATCTGTATATAAGTACATTAAAAAAAAAATTTGCTTAGTAACCCACTCACTGTGTGCAGGTCGCCAAAGCTCCAACTGCTGCTCATGCAAGCTGACATTTAACCCTCAGGAGCAAGGCTAACCAGCTTGCTTTCTAAATCCATTTTAGCTAACTTGGGAATGTGTTTTCTGATCATACGACCATGCAAACATCATCAGTGAACTGAAGGTTTTCAGTTGCTAAAGGGCATTTCCAAACATCAGTGCTTTCCTTTTCACCGTGAAAATTTTATTTCCCAAATCCTGGGGCCCTAAGATCATCTGAACACAGACTTTTGGAGGGAAACAAGTACAAAGAATTGCTACCTTCACCACATCCAAGCCCCTGCTCCCACACACCCTGTCTCATCCAGCTCTGCCTACTGCAGGTGGCTGCAGTGCCTAGCCGATATACCTGCAGCCCCTGTGCTCTGAGTGACTGGCAGGGTACATCCTCCTGCATCACCGAGGGCAAGCTCTGGCCTCCAGACCCTTGTACCCACATCAATTATACACCCTGAGAGGCTGCCACCAAAGATATGCATGAGCAGGATGTGATGAGTGGCCTGAAGCACTCCCTGCTACTGTTAAAAGGTTGCATAAATGGTGTAATCTAAAGAAATCTAAATTTAAAAAAAAAAGACCCCAGGAAGTGGTCCTAAACTTCTGCAGGGTTTTGTTTATCAGTTTTGTTTGTTTAAATTACTGTCTGCTCAGAGTTGAAGATGTCAGCATTATTTTGTTCTTTAAAAAGTACATGATTTTGTTTGTCAGCTATGGGGCTCCCAAACGTTACCCTGTGGGCCTGCTGCCTAACACTCTAAAAGCACCCAGAAAGCCAGCAACAAACAGATCTGCCCCCAACTGATCCAACAGCTGAAGATACCTCTGAAGCTTCACGAGATGTGCCCTCAGGGACAGAGGAGGGAATTCTGCTGAGACGTCACTGTGACTCTTGCATCGCCCAGGACCTGGGAAGAAATCCGGTGAGTCACATGCTCCGAGGTTATCTGAATGCAATGGTCCTACAGGCCCGGGTGCAAGGAGCCCTGCCCAGTGAGGGAAGTGGCTAAGCATTTTATGACACCCCAACACTCAAAATAAGATCTGATGCCACACAGCAGCTTTTAAAGCATTTTAAAATTTGGTAGATAACACATAGGAAAGCATTTCACTCCACAGGCAGCTTCTCCATTTCCTGCCTTGCCTGCAACATTTGGTTGACAGTCACAGTAAAAGGAGGTGCTGTAAATCCTTCATCATTAACTTGCTCTTTAGCCAGTGAAGTAATGCTGTGAATCTGACAGCCATGGGACAGACTCAAAACAAACCCCAGAAAGCAAGGGGCCAGGAGTGCGGGGAATCAAGGGACAACGTCCTGGGAGCTTGTGAACCTTCTGTTACAGCTTCACACCAGGAACAACCTCCTCCTACACCTTTAACAGCAAAACATCCAGGCTGAGATACTGTGAAGCACCACTGCCCTGCACAGAGGCTTACCTGCCTCAGCCCTAGGGCTGAATTTCAAACATTCATAAGATACTCCAAGTTTAACCACGTAACACCCAGGCGGAGGTTAGATGCTTCTAGGAAGCGGCCTTTTTGGACTCCTGTTTTGGTCATATTTGTACATTATCTACCACTGCCAGGAACTCGGCTGCCTCTCCAGTAACACAACTCAGCAGCAGTGAAACAGTAACACAAGCCTTCACTTACTGCACTCCTGCTAGGGACAAGTGACTGAAACATCTCTATGTCAAGCAACTATTTAGGTGTATTCTAGAAGCTCTCTGAAGTCTTGATTATTTAGACTATGGTTTGATGACAAATGAGTTTGTTTTCCAAACACAGATGAAGAGAGCCTTCCACAGAATGTGATTTATTTTTTTTTCAGAGACACATTGCCAGGATCTGACTTCTATTCCCCATTGGTGAAAAACACTGCAGTGAGCCTTCATGATCAATATACTGTTGTTTTCCCAAAACCTGCATCCACGCATATCCCTCCTCTCCCAAACTTTCAGCATATTTGCTCAACCTCTGCAGTAGCTGCACGTCATCAACAGGTCTTGCAGCGCTGGCAAACTAGCGACTGGCAAAGATGAAAGCCACCCTGTGTGCCCTCAGTGGGCTCCCACCCGGAGTGAACCCTAATTTTCAAACAAGACTGCAGGAATGGGCCTTGTGTGAACACAGCAGAACTACAACACACAGCAGGACTCCTGTTACTCTAGATTTTGGGGTACCTATCATGTTGTTCACCCCTTTTTCAATCTAATTATTTTAGAACAGCATTGCCTAATATATAATGATAGGTTACTCTATTCAAAATGAAGCAAAAGGTTCAAGTTTACACGTTGAGAAAAAGATCGGCATGAAAATGAGAAGCCTAACAGATGATTTTTTTCTTGCTGCAAGCTGTACTTGGGAAAGATCAGGCCATGCGTTACAGCTGGAGTGCCAAAATGAACAAAGTTATCTCGGATCTTCTGAGACTTGTTATCTGCCACAGGACCATATGAAAGGAAAGTTTACTGCACTTTAATCACCAACATCTGGAAAAACGAATTGCAACATTAGGAGAAAATTCTTTGCAGAGGGTATCTCCAACCAAAAAGTAGCCATTCAGCCTTTTTAATAACAAGTTTCATAAGGAAACAACTGAAAAACAGCTGGGATATGAGAAACACCTGTCATGCCTTTGAGTATTCAAAAGACACCAGCTTTTGGAGGTGAACAGCAGCACAATCCACTATTGTGAATAATGCAACTATCTAGACCCTGTGCTCACCCCCCTCTGCATTTTATCACCCTCTTTATGCAGAGAAAGAGAGAAGCATTACTATGACTTGAAAGTTTTACTGAAACCACAAAACGGGGTGAAAAATATCAGTTATCATGCCCACAAAGCAACGCTTGCGGAAGTGCTATCCATGAGTGGGGAAAACAACCATCCTACCACCCGCGAGCACATCCCTGCCCTGCTCCCACCTAGCAGTGCTGCCTCCTGAAGGCACCAGAACCATGTGGCCTCCCATTTCTTTTTGCACCCGTGTCCTCTACCAAAATAACAGCAGCAACAATGCTTCTGCTTCCTAGCCCTGAAGGCTTCAGAGAGCTCCCATCTGAAGAGAGGCAGCATTTGCAGCCATGCCAAAGCTCAAGGGCTCACCAGTCCTATAGTCACTTGCCAGGCAGTTTCATCTTATTCAGAACAAATGGACTTTCCAGCTGGGGTAATACCTCAGAAAAAAACCAAAACACACCAATTTTAGTGTAGCAGTAATGCATGCATCAGATCCAACATGGAAGCGCCCACACAATGTTGGACCAGTCAGAGAGCATTCCTCAGACGAATGCAAAACATTATTTCAGGATTGGGAATCCCATGCCAGGAAGAACTTGCATTTCTCCTTCACATTCTCCCTCTTGGTTTACAAAGCACCATTTACACTGTTATACAACTAATAACGCTCTGCTTGGAGACAAACTGGAGCTGGAACAAACCGCCTGCCAGCATGCAGCAGCCCTGCTCGCTCCAACTGCTCAGAGCGGTGCTGATCAGCATGCTGATATTTCAACAGGTATTTGATCTGGAATTTAACTTGCCTATTTCTATTTTTCAGCCTAGCTATTTTACTACATAAATCTCTTTAGCACACGCAGTTTTCAAAGAGCTTTCCAGCGAAGGCACCACTGCAGCCTTTGACCCCACCACCCATCTGCATCTGAAGAGCTCCAAGGCAGGCACCAGCTGAGACCATCTTTCTCCATGGTCAGCCAAAGAGAAGGATTAGCTGATCCTAGCTGATTTCACCAGTGTCTCCCTTCTGCCCACACCTTACCACTACAAATTCCCTCCTCAGTCCTGAAGTGAAACTTCGCTATTGATACCCGTGCTGTAAAATCCCAGTCTCTCTCTCCCAACTGAGTTTGCAATGATGTACTGAGGCTGCATTTCCAGTTCTTCTGGAGACACGGGCCTCAACTGATTTGTCTACAGGGAAGTACAAGAAAAACTGAGAGGAAATAAAAGTTGAGAACAGTCCAGAACTGCAGTTTACCTTTTCCCTCTCACATCTGCTGATTTGTTTGAAATCAAACAGCTTTCAGCTGAAACAAGAATAAAGCTCTCAAAGTTTCAAAGAACTAGGTGTTAAAAGCAAGACTGCAAGAGCTTGGTGCATTCCTCTGTTTGCAGAGAAGTGCTTTAGAAACAAGGTTTGATTTGTTTGTACTCATATTTGCCAAGCCAGTCCTCCTCCTTGCCCCTTGTTCTCTCTTTTTGGGAACAGCAGGAGAATGATTCCTTCAGTCTATCACTGACTTCATGACAAGTGATTAAAATTGCAGGAGCAGTTACAGCATGCTTGCCCTTGAGGTTAACCACACATAATCATCTTGTGTTAGATTAGGAATTGAAAAGTTCAGTTAGAATTGCTATATAAAGTCCAGAAGAAAACTTACAGATGCCCATTTTGATTAAAAATGGGGACAAATCACAGATTCCCAATCATAACACTGCTCCTCCTAGAGAGGTCTGAGGCAAAGGAATGCATTTGCAGGCAGGAAGAGCTGCAGGTCAGTACAGCTCCTGCCAGGCTGTTCACTTTAGGGGATACAAATGGTTTGGTCCCTGCCCGAGGACACTGCGAGTCCATGCCTTCAGGATTTTGCCATTGTGTCATTTCCCATCAGTGCGTAGAGCTCTCACCTGTAACCATCACAGTATAGAGACATATTCTACCACCAGGAAAGGTGCCCAAAACCGTAAGAAGCCCAGTAGCCACTTCCCCACAGTGGGATAAACAGCCAAGCACCCTCCCAGCCACTCAACAAGGGGGTAACCACCTCTTCCAACAGAGCTGCATTTGTTGCTGCAATGCTGAAGAGCTAGAGCCGACCTGGTCTAACTACAGCAAACACGACATAAAGATGAAGTAAAGATAAAGCGTGATGGCATCCTCCCTGGGAAACTGCGCTGCTGCAGTTGGAGCTGGGAAGACGAGGGGACCAGACATGGAGAGGTGGAGAACCTGCTATTCACGTGCATGACATCAGCTGTCTCAATAAGCCATGAACTGTGCCTCAGCACAGATAACCCAGCCGTTTAGCACCAGAGAAAACTATTTTACACGAGCTTCACAGAAACCACTTATCTACCCTTCATGTTGATTTGGGGCTCTGCTTACTTCACGTAAAAGTGACCCATGGCTTTATTTTTCATGTGGCTTGTCTTTTACATCACAGAGACTGCGTGCCCGTTTCTTGCTAACTTAGAAGCAGTTAGTATATTTTCAAGGGGACAAACATAAATAAATGGAGATACTTTCTCTCTCATGGGAAGGGTCTGAGCTAAGAACATGCAGAAGCCTGAGTTAATCTGACTAAGTAAGACTGGGGGGAGGGAGGGGAAGGGAGGAGGGCAGAAAAGACACATCAGTTATGAACTTTAATCTGGAGGGGGTAAAAAACCCCAAAAAAGTTTAATAAACAGAAGCTCTGAAATCTCTGAATATCCAGAGCTGAGTCAAAGTCAACTGGGTGAAAAATAAACTCATCCTGTAGTTTATAGTTCAGTTTATAATTCCTCCCTTCATCTTCTAAGAAAAGGTTCTGTGGTTTTTAGTGTAAAAAGCCAGGATATTTCAGACAATAGTGAAAAAAGCCCCTAGATGCACATTTTACTTTGTATCTCTGCCTGCAGAATGGCTACAAAGTCACGTCAGCAAGACCTGCAGCAGTCTCTCAGGACTAAGAGTTTCAGAGCCCATATCCAGCCTCACCCACCCCGACTTGTGCTGTATGCATTTTGGATTGATTTTGGTCATGCTGCTTCAAGGACTTGATGCTAACTTCCTCCCAGAGAAACATTGTGTCCTGCACTTGCTTGATCCCCGCCGGCATCAATAACCTAGAATAGGGAAGACCCTCTTCCAGCATCTGTTAAGGCAAGAACTGTGTTGGAAGCTGTTCACAATTTGTACTACTGCATGGTCTCCTTGGCGTCCGGCATGGGGTGACCTCACTCTGCAGCCTCATTGCAATTCCACAGCAAAAAAAGGGCAAACACATCAGAAACAAGAAACGATTAGTTCCAATGGTTTTTTTTTTCTGTTTCCACTTAGAGACTGCCAGTGGTGTTAAATAGCTAACCACACACAGACAACCCAGGTTTTACAGCTGGTATTTAATGTCCGTGGCATACACATTAAGCTCACACTTGGCTGCTTCCTGTGCCAACTTAAGACTTCCTTATAGATGGAGCTGCCTGTACTGCTCCACTACGCATGCCTGGGGGTAGTTAAACCTAGCGTCCTCAACTGGAGTTATTAAATTCAGTTACAGTGCACAGGCCAAAAGGATTTTCCAGTCTCAACTCCTTTCCCTTCAAGCCTCTTTTTCCAAAGGGTGACATACATCAGAGTTTCAAACGCACCTGGAAAACGCAGGCACTTCTAGCCCTCCAAACACTCTCCCCTGCAGCTGTCTCCATAATCCTTTGGAGATGCAAAACAGTATTTGAATAGTTAAGCCTTGGAAAGACAAGGCTAACATCCAGCTGTTGAAAGGATTATTCTGTGCATGTGGGAGCCTGGCAGCTGAGCAGCTGCATGTCCCCAGCAGGGTGGACAAAGGGGACTGGCCATAGCCATCAGAGCTGACCTACCGCAGCAGCATCACAGGCACTCTTGACAAGAACCTGGACAAAGGTCGAGAAAGTGCTAGAAACTGTATCAGAAGGGAAAGACACAGAGATAAAGGCTTGCTGGAAGGAGAGTGGCTCAGGAAAATGAAAGTCCCAAAGAAAATGAGGACTGCTAACAGCGAGGTTTGAGAGCAGGATATGAACAGTCCCCTGAGCATGAGCACATAAAGGGCACAGTATGGGATAAGAAGTACATCCCCACTGACAGATTTTCATCACACACACATCAGGGCAGGAAAGCCTTGCCTGCGGACATTGCAGAGGTGGTGCACTGAATACAAACAAGCCTGATGAAAACACAGAGCTGCTCTGGCCAACCCTGGCATTTCCAGTTAGTCATCATCAACACCGACTTGAGACACCCCATCTGCTTGCCTGTAAAACCTGAGTTCCACACAGCATCCTCCAAGCAGAGAAGTCACACAACAAACTGGATCAGGGCAGTAGCATTGTATAGGGCAGATGTGTCACCCCACGTTTAGGTGAGCACCATTTCTGTGAGTACTACCAACACAGGTGATTGTACAGACAAGCGACAAGTCTCGATCAAAGGCCATTGCACAGCTTTTTGGTTTTTTTAATCTTGGTCTCCCCATCAGATAGAAAACATGCTCACAGGACAAGAGCAAATGTTTGAAACCATGAGAAAAGTACCTCCAATGTCACAATTATCTTCCTGTACACAAGCCACAGCCTCATCCCTTGGACAAATCTCACAGACGAGCAATTTTAGCTGCTGTTGTTTCAAGAAAACTGGTTTAAGGGAGAGAGATTTAAGAAAAGTTAGTTACAAACTCTAAGCTTATGCCACAGAGGAAGACAACTGGTGCTCCAACACACAGCTGTAGCAAGTTCTTTGGTTTTGCTGTGAAATGGAACTCATCCTCCCGGGAAATCTTTGCAAAAAGCTCTACAAGACAGTACACTCTGTCATGCCACACAGTGCTCAGTAGGTCAAATACATGAATTAGAACAAGAGCCAGTAGCACTCCAAAAGCGGAGGAAAACCAGGCACAGGAGTCCACTTGAAAAGCAATCTTTTCCTAATAACTACTTACGTCTGTGGAAATAAAGTCTGATGAACAGATATAAAAAAATTACTGCTCCAAGCCTCCAGGCCTACAACATTATTTTCCCAGTATAGGTTTCTATGCAACGCCCCCAGCTGCTCCACGTAGGGGATGGATGGCAGCCTACTCCCCGTCTTCCGCCGGGAAGAGCCGCAGGCCCGCGGGAAGGCGGCGGGGGCACCACAAGGCCACCTTACAGCCCTGCTCGGGACACCGCGCTAGAAGCGAGCCCTCGATAAAAAAGCCCAGTAACCTGGGGACGGCTGGCTCC
>NW_010245219.1:0-16064 GCF_000690775.1 Eurypyga helias | reverse complement strand
GGCTGCATATTTTGCATAAGCAAAGCTACAGAGTACTGCAAAATCTTTTTCCATTTAACCTCACACTGTTTTGAAAACTGTTCAAGGTGAATAAAACTCAAATTTTATTGTGGCATAAGAGACAAATGCAGAAGATGTTTATGCCATAACAGAATTATACAGAATTTCAGTACATGCCTTCATACATACCAGAATGACCTTCCCCTAAGGACTAGCTTTCCAAGACAAGGCCTTAAAAATCAAGAGCTTATCCATCCACAAAAGCAATTCAACTCAGCAGCTGCTATGAGTTAAATCTTCCTCACAAACGAACGACTACAGGTTCTATAGCTAAATCAAATATTCAGAAGGTTAATGTATAATAACCTGCTCAGACAAACGTATTTGTTCATGTAACTATTTTATATAGTATCTTGAATAAACAGAAACACAGTGCGCTATCTACGTCATTGCGTCTCAGACCATTATTCAAACACTAGAACAGAAGTGTATATACCATCGCTGATAATTTTTTTAAGCTCAGAGCAAGTAGTTATAAAGGGAGTCAGCATTAACTTTGATAAATCTCAAA
This sequence comes from Eurypyga helias, assembly GCF_000690775.1. Lineage (NCBI taxonomy): Eukaryota > Metazoa > Chordata > Aves > Eurypygiformes > Eurypygidae > Eurypyga > Eurypyga helias. The sequence continues at coordinate 15,493 of NW_010245219.1, read as the reverse complement.
TTTACAGTGGCCTCATATCAGGCTCATAGACTGTAGATTAAGATTCAGTGAGCTTAGATTGCGTCAGGTCCAGTGGAACTTCATCAGATAAGGCACATTTTCCTTGATTTAGGCATAAATACAGTATCTTCACTAAATTAACTGTATATTTAGTAGTACAAATTTGCTAATTTAGGCTATTAAATGAGTAGATTTAGTATATGTTTACTAATAGTAGAATTTCTACTCTAGAGGTAGAGTAGAAGACTCTAGAAACCTCTGCTCCACCAGGTTTCCTACATTCTTCTGCAGCCCAAATATATGATGTTCTTGACATTCACCATATAGACACTTGTGTGTCAGACCTGGCAAACAAGATGGGCCAAGAGGCTCAGCTACAAAGTATGTGCAGTTGGTGAAGGTTATCATCTGCAGAAGGTTCTGTAAGACAGGTGACGAATCTGAGCTGGCAGTTTTTCCTCATGGAAAACCTGTACTGAAAGGTTGAAAACTACACCATTCACTCCAGTTTATGAACTCTCTAAAAATACCCAAACATTGAGAAATAATGACAAACACTCACTCTGACCTATCACAGCCAGACTTGTTGAAGGACTTGCAGAGGACTTACAAAACCTAGAATGCAGTTTCTCTTACGGATCATTAACCAACATCTAGAATTATTACCAGTGAAGCCTTATCCCAGTAGGAAGTTGACTGCAGTTACTCACTTCAGATCCTTTCAACAATCCCACCTTTAATATATAGGAATTTGACCCATACAAAGGCACATTCAAATAGGCCACAAGATATAATCTGGTTAGTGATAATGTAAACCCAAGCTTCACCAAACACTTGTTACAAGCAAACCACATTAGCTCTTCTGCTAATTTGGAGATTTCCAAATCATAATATAAGATTTTCTACAGTGAACAGCACTGCTGAGTAGCCAACTCAAGCGACATGGGGAAGCTGATTTTCAGAGGAAGTTTACATAGCACCTCCAAGACAGGAAAGGGAACAACTGGTGCTCTGTAAAGCATTTCAAGCCAAACACTTGGCTTGAACCAAGTGAAACTCTGCTGTTGTTTCCCCCCAGCATTCTGTCTCACAAGTGGTATATAATGCACAGTGAAGCAGGTGTAATTTTTAAGATGAACTTGAGACCAATAATTTGTAATGACAATTTTCGTTCCCAACATAAACATAACCTAGAGTCACTGCTGACTAGAAATCTTAGAGACAGCTCTTTAAATAGAATCAAAGTGAAACAAACTGACAATGCAAAGCATTTTTAAGTTTTTGATTTATAAAACTAGATGCCTACTGCAAAGCAGACCTTTACCTTCATGGCTCTCTCCATCAGTTTGGAGTCACAAGCTGGGAGTGGAGGCTCATGAGATATTTGTAGGGGTTTTGAGACATCAGTCTCATCAATCTTAATAGTGACCTTATGAACAGATGCAGTCCCTGTTTTCCTGCCAAGCACCTGTTGACTTCAAACAAGAGAACAATTAAACCATGTAACTGGAAGAGCCGAAGATATGCTTTTCAGTAGATAATCCTTGATTCTGAGAGTTCTGGGTAAAAATAAGATTATGTCAGCTGAACTGAAAAAAAAGCATTTGTTTTAGTTTACATTTTAATGCGTTACTCTTGGTAAGTTACAACTACATAAGAAATTCAATGCAATCAGAAGAGCATTTGGATTGCTTTTTAGACTTTTATCTAGTGCAAGTCAAGCAATAAATTTGTATTAATAATATAACTTATTTAGATATCTGCATAAATACAAACTGATTTATAACCGCATGGATTGTTTTCCTGCACATAAACGTACATTCCTCACTTTTTTGTAAGTCAAGCAACATGTTTAGGTACTTAATCACAAGAATTTAGGACTCTCACATCAAAAGAGAGCAATTCTGAAAGTTCGGTTGAAGCTTAGTAAATGAAACCCCTCCTATTGTTTCATTAACTGCTTGTTAACAGCCCTTTTAGAACGAACTTACTTCCAAACAGAAAGCGAGAGACATTTCCCGGCATGGTATCGCTCCACTTGCACAAGGTCACCCCAGCGCTCTCGAATCAGCATTAGTGTTTGTGAATGCAAGACTTCTAACTGAAGTGCTAAGCAGAAGGAGTCTAACGAACGGAGTTAAGAAAAAGCAAGACCTCCAGAACGTCTGTACCCTGCATATATCCGTTTCTGCACGCTACATAAAGCTGTCTGTCACAAACACAGATGAGATGCCGTCTGAAAACATGCTAATGTACTAATCCACTGCTAAGGACATGGAAACAACACCAAATATTTCTCACAGGCTTTTTGTCCATTTTTAAAAAAAACTCTTATCTAGGGCAGGGTGTTAGACAAGTGTCACGATAGCTTTGTTTATAACTCTGATCATCTTCTTGGGAAAAGATTACTAACAAAGAAATTCAATTCACCCTATAGTTACCACTAGCCCCATCTCCCATGCTCACCTGAAAACAACACAACTCGTTTGCTTCTGCAGAAACTGTTTCACTGAAAACCGTTTCACATTCTCAAGCGAAGTGCCCTTTGCACACAGCACATCACTGCACTGCTGCTTGCACATACTATATCTCATTTTATTATTCACACAGGTGCAGTACAGTTAACATCACCTCTCCGCAGCCTGGGGTACCAAGAACGGACAGCTGCCGTGCCTTCCACTGTATTCTCTCTCTGAAACGAGCACATGCAGCCAGCTGCTGCTGCACTGACTTACCATGCAACCTGCTGTCTTGAGTACCTCACCTTTACCTTGGCTGATTGTGTAAAATCATATTTTACATGCTGGCACCTGAGACTCTTTCCAAGGCCATCATTTTTAACTCCACGTCCAGACATTTCCCCCTAGTTTAATAGGGAATCCATCTTTCTTGACCTCCAGCAACTAGGAAGAGCAAGGCTACATTAAACAGCTTATTCAGAAGGATACGCAGACAGCTGTACATGTCCTGAAGTGGCTTTTCATCAGCAAACAGCCGTGACTGGACCAACTGATGGATGAAGTTGATCTGCATGCTGTGAACCAAGGCTCGGCCATCTTTCGTGAATTAAAAATAATTCACATTAGATATCAGGAAAGAAGGCATTTTAAATAAAAACATTCATAAAGAAAAAAACAACCTGTACTGAGCAATTTCCACACCAGAATTCCTAACAAAATATCTAAATCCTTGGTTTACTCTGGAAATTTCAGTCTACTACACTGCCACAGTCTACCACTGTTAAGGTATTAAAAGCATATAGAGCAAGGTGAAAACAAGACAAGTACATACAGCTTCATTATCTTATGCTGTAATATGCAAAAGACCCAGTATAAACAAGATCTGTGTAGCAGAGACAAACATCATGTTAAAAGGAAAGTGTAAGAGGTTTGATTTTTTTTTTTTTTTTTTTTTTTTACCACCAGTTTCCTTGTCTTCAACCAAAATTTCCAATTTGAGAAGGCGCCAGGGAACGTCAGGGTCATCGCCCATCACTGTCAAGGTGGCCTCAAACTCGCCCTCAACCCGGAACTTCACACGGCCATTGGCTAAGGAAGAAAAAAACCCATGTTTTATTTCACTCACATCTCCTAAGACTCCTCAAAATATCAGTGTGGTACCTCCTGTCACTCACGATGGATTACTTCCCTATGGCTGCTGCTAAGTTGTGTATGTTTCTGTGCAACTCTGAAGACTTCATAGTTGCTTCTGCAACAGAAGCAGTGCCAGCAAGCAGCGCAGACAGATGTACCCAACTGTCCCGAACAGCTGGACTTTGGTCACAGTAACTTGTTAACACCTGTGCTACTATCACACAGAGTAAGACGGAGCTGACCAACAGCCTGGCAAGTTCCACAACAAAACGTCTGGCTTAATTTTTCCTGTTCTTCGCTACATCAACAATTGATACTTTAAACAACTTTCCAAAGAGGTTCAGAACATGATCTTCACAGAAGCTGAAACCTAGCTCTGGAAGCACTTCTCACTGCAAGTAATTTATTTAACATTAAAATATTATAACCCCATTTTCACATGAGGAAGATCATCTTATACATAATCTATCTATCTACATATGCATAAAAGCAAAGATTACGCACACTACTTATCTAATTGATAGATATATCCTCACACCTTTGTGAATGCTGCTATCAGTTTCAAGAACTGGGAACAAAGACTTATTGCACCTTCCAGTACCTGAAGGGGCTACAAGGAAGCTGGGGGAGACTTTTTACAAGGGCCCGTAGTGACAGGACAAGGGGTAACGGGTTTAAATTGAAAGTGGGGAGGGTTAGATTAGATATCAGGAAGAAGTTCTTCCCGGAGAGGGTGGTGAGGCACTGGAACAGGTTGCCCAGAGAAGCTGTGGATGCCCCATCCCTGGAAGTGTTCAAGGCCAGGCTGGATGAGGCTTTGAGCAACCTGGTCTAGTGGAAGGTGTCCCTGTCCATGGCAGGGGGGTTGGAACTGGATGGGCTTTAAGGTCCCTTTCAACCCCAACCGTTCTATGCTTCTATGATTCTATGAACAGAACGAGTGGCAGAGTAAACAATTTAGCACAAGTCCTTAGTATAACCTGCGGGCCAACACTTTTTTCCCCCCTCAATCACTTAACAAAATATGCCATATACCTTTACAATTCTAGGCATATAGAAATATTCCTATAGAAACTGTAACCATTTTAACTCGTTCCATTTTCAAAAGCACCCCAGACATGCTCTTAAAACAAACAAAACCCCAAACCAGAAACTAATGAAATGTTTAACTGAAAAACCAAAGAGCTCAGACATATATCCATTTATACTTCCATAAGACAAATATGGCTCTAATACTGATATTGCAAACATTCACACCAGGACCAGTGAAAAGTACTGCTAAGATTTTTCAGAAACACATGGCTAACCTTGTCTTAGTTAAAAGCAGGGACTAGGCCCATTCCAGCCTTACTCTCTGCTGTTCTGCAGCAACCTAGCCCAGCTTACAGCCATCCTTCCTGTGAAAAAGGTCACTCTAATGCCTACCACTACATGGGCTAAATGGAAACAGAGATACAGAGATCTGAAAACAGATTAAGAGATCTGGCACTGCAGTGAGCCACAGAACAAGAGGCATGTGTAAATATGAACAAATTCTGTGCATGAAGTTGAACATCAAAACAGATTAAAAAGCAACATTAGAGTGACTTGTTTAAGTTCAGAGTGTACCTACAGGAAGACCTAACAGTTTAATTAAATTGCATTTTGAAGTTAAGACAAAACAGTCACACTGTTAGGCCTAAGCCTCTTTCCTAACACGTTTGCTGGAAGAGCAAGACAACGTCTACAACCTTTTGCCATTACCTGCACAGGATGACTTCCTGAAAGTAAGTAATATTTCAGCAATATTATCAGTGCCCTCATTTTTCAAAAGGGGAAAACACATATTTTGACATCATACCGAGTCAGGATCCCAGTCATAATAGATGATGCACGCCTAATGGTCTCAGTTAAGCTATCTTTTAGCTCTGCTTTAGCACTACAGCACCAATTTTAAATCAGCCTGCAATAATGTACTCTCCAAGAAGTAATTCCAGTTCTTACCAACTGTAAGATTTGCCAGCTGTGGAGGGAGATCTGTAGTTACTAGTCGATGCCGTAGAATCTGGTTTAGCTGATGAAGTGTGGTTTGCTTCTCACTCTTCGTTATTGGATCAGGAGGGATTATTTTATCCTGTTAAACACAAAACAAGTCTACATATTTCAAACACGTATAATGCATTGGCAGCAGTAATAGTGAAAACTAACCGGATGTAGTGAAAACAATTGATTGCTGCTCATGTCTGATTAGCTACCTCTGCGAACAGTAACATAAATATCCGGACAACATCATATTGTGTGCCGACTGCAGGTAGCTCAATTCTCGGTCTCATCCTGGGCAGCTGGCCAGCGTTCCGGGTGGGATTGATAATGGGAGCGTAACAGTCTGCAAGTTTACAGGATTTGTGCCAAAAAGACTTATGCACGGTGTTTGTTACTTGCTATAAAAGCAGGAGACCCTCGGGCTGACTTCTGAAGCCTCACCTATGGGCGGACGCGCTACACGGGACTTTCCCAGTTACCGCAGTTCTCCAGGGGCCAGCTGCTGAGGGGCTTCCCAGCTGATCTGTGAACCCGGATGATGGTTTTGAGGTGGTAATCGGTGATGTAGCCTTTTCTTAATCACTGTCTTGCCTTACAGTAACCAACTGGTGCAATGCTATCCTGCTTATCTTTCCTTTCTAACTGGTGCATTGTTACACTGCTTTTCTTTGTTACTATGTTGTTACTATGACATTTATTTATATAGTAAAGCATGTTAATCTTTACATATAAAGCTGGAGTTTGTGTTTTTACTTGGAATTCCGCCACTCAGCCAGACACCAGACTAGAAGTCTGAAAATACAGACCATTACACATGAGCAAAGTTTTGTATCTTACACCCAGACTTGTTTTCTAGTTGATTACATTTTACCTGAGACTGACCACTGAATAAAGTTGCTACACGTGGATCAATGAAATGAATTCAGCTCAATTAAATAAAATCAAGCTAAATTTGTTCTTAAATATGAAGACTTGAAAGCTGATCCTTATCTGTAGCTATAGATCTAAGTCACAGGTACTACTGTTCATAGTACTTCACAAAATCCTGTTATTCTGCATTTTAACAGTAAGAAAAAGCAGCGGCATTAAAGAGAGCTGTTAAGGATTTCAGTACGTTTCCAAATAGAGGCAAAATCTCCAAGAAAAACAGATGGCAGTATCTCCTTTTCATACTTCATTTGTTCTAGGATAGTGGCTTAGCACGTGCAAGTACTTCAAGAACCAAGGAAGAAGAGTTGCTACCATACTCTTCCTAGAGCAGAACTAGTTTAAAACGGAGAGAATATTTTACTGGGAAAGCAAAGCTTGTTCAAACAGGAAGTGTTCCACGTGAGAAGCTGACACTAGAGAGGTTGTCACTAGGCCTGTATTAAACTACAGTTCCATTTGCATGTAGAGACAATTAGTTTAATTAACATGCACTTGATACTGTAGAGGGAATTACCCCACCCCCACCTGACATATGGTAGCATTATTTACCCTAATGCAGGTCGGCAGACGCGGGTACGATCCAGTTGTCAGGACATCGATAGCATACGGGATGGCAAAACTAGGTAGGCGGGCGTGAACCAAAGCGTCTCTAGCCAAAGATGCCAGACGATCAGCAGTGTCCACAAACAGGATGGCTTGCTGATCTAAAAAACTTGATATCATCTGTAGAGGGCAAAGTGGAGAGAGGGGAAAAAAAAAAAAGGCATGTGTCCAAAAAAAAAATGCACAAACCAATGTCCCTTTATATTCAGTTCACCTAGTGCATAACTGAGATGTTTTATCTGTCACTTGCAATTCAAGTAATCACATCTGTAAGACAAAGAAAGAATGACTATTCTGACCATTTCTTACCTCCAGATGCAAGGACACTTTACATCTGCATGCCATTTCTGATGCTGTGGGGGACCTGCAAAGCCTCACAGATCTTTATCCGATGATTGCAACTGGAATGCAATCATACTTGTTTGTAATCACTCAGGGCCTGTTTTTTGCAACATTCTGGATTTTATTCTTATTTAACCAAGAGCAGGATGAAAGTGATAATAAGAACTAACACACTGAGATCACCATCTTCCCTGTCCTATCACATTCCTGAAACTGTGCATACAAGCCTTTCATTTTTTGCCATTAATGAGATTTTGGGACCATGAACTGTTAAAAAGACGAGATTATACAAATTCTACATAGGAAGAAATTGGTTATAAGTTAATATTCATCTGCCCTTGATTTAGGCTGGGGTTTTTTACCTTCTATAGTAAGGAAAAGTTACGGTCTACCAAAATGCTCTATCACCTCAAGATTCTTTCATGCCGAACTCGGTTGCTAACTTACCGCACATTTTTCCACCTTTCCAGCATTATTAGCCCATTTGACTAGGGCTAACAAACGAACAAACAGCTGACGAGTGCGACTTGCGAACTGCACTATTTCTATTTTTCTGGAAAAAAACAAAGGTACATTAAGCCAGTGTCCAGACATATAATAAAGCTGCAATTTTACTCTGTGCCAATAAAAACGCTGTAATGATAGCTTCTAATTGTGTTGACGGAGGCTTGGTTGATTAGCACATGGGGAAAAGAAAAAAACCTCACTGTTCTGAATACCTAAATGCTAACAACATACATGGATTCTAACCAACCAAGACTGTCTGGGGAATCCAAAAAGCATACTCACATGAATTAATCACTGATTTTAAGATAAACAATTCCACAGTGAACTCAGCTGAATTCTTTTTATACCTTTTACAGGATTTCCCCAGGGCTTATGACTAAGTTTAAAGTAGAGAAGTCAATAGACCCAAGGGTTACAGGACCTGCCAGCAACATTACACTGACATTCACTTAAAAAAAACCCCAAAACAACAAAACAAACCACAAAACAAAACAAAACGATACTAATCAAAATATCACTCTAGTGATTTTAATATGTTTTTACATGGTATGTTACAATATGCTACCATTTTGCAAGGAAATGGGGCGGTGGGGAAGAGCACAAAACAACCCCCACACTTTTGCTTTCCTCTCCATTCCTGCCTTGCAAAGAAATTGGGATAAAGAGAAATTACTGACAGTCAATATTCCTCCCACCATGCTTTGTAAGAGATAATCAAAATCAGACAGTGTATGTTTGCATGTCTTGAGTTATTTTTAGTACAAGAGAACGTAATGGGGGCACACCTATATTTTCCCCCTTCCTTGCAGATGCAGATCTACAATGTACATCTGTAATACCATACACTCCGAAATACCATTTCATCCACTGTTTATAGAGGTTTCCCTCCCCTTCTATACATGGAATTCACTAATTTCACCACGGTTTTCCAGTTACTTTATAAACAAACAAAACCCAAGATGTTTTACTGATAGGGTTTTCTAAAGTAACAAAAGCACTTGGACAAAAAGAACATTAATCAGCGCAACAGATATTGGCCTCTACCAAACTGAAGCTGCACGTCCTTCTGATCCTAATCTGTAAAACACATCCTCATAATATAGATAGAGCCTGTTTCTGCACTAAGTGTTGGTGTAATGAGGTTAACTCTTCTGTGCAATAGGTAAAGCGTAATCTGCTTGTGGCAGATGAATATTTAGGCCTGAAGCACAACTAACACCATCTGGTCCAGTTTCTTGCATTACATACTACAAACCTCATCCAAGAACTTGGGCATTAAGCCAGCAACTTCTCTGTGTTCTAGAGCACATGTTTTAGAATGGCAATCAGCCTGATATTAAGATTTCAAGTGCTGGACAAGCTACTGTATGTACATACTGCTCTAACAGTAACCCCACTATGAAAACAAGATGTTGAGAACTTTGAGAGATTGAGGAAAAACTTTATGGCATTTGAAAGACATCTACAATGAGACTTTAGAAAGCCAGAAATCTCTCAGACAAACTCCATAGAGAAGTTGCTAAAATCTAGTAGTTATATCAAACTTATGTGGTGAAAACAACACGATAGCAAGAAAAATTCAATATGCTCTTCTGTGACTGGAAATCAAAGGTAGACACACCCCTCAAAAAAAACCCCAAAACAAAATAAAAACCCCAAAAAAAAAACCCAAAACAAAATAAAAACCCAAAAAAAGCACAGCAATTTAACAATTAAAATTATTGCTAAAACTAAACACAGTATTCCAGGAACTGTTCCCATTAATACCACAGAGAGAAGACATGTTACTTCTACTTGACAGAATCCTGCTTCCAGAACCACCACCACCATCCCTGAATGACAAGAGTATTGGGAATTCACATCCATCTACTTCTCTACTAAGAGCCCAAATTCCTTCAATTTTGCTGTGTTCTTTTGTCCTTCATTATAGATACAGGACCTTATGCTGGGCTACATAAAAATTGTTATTCAAGGAAGATGAAAAGGAAAGAGTACATTTACAAGGCCTATAAAAGCAAAGCACACTAGAAAGTCTTCTAAAGACCACAGTACTTTGTGTGTTCTTTATCTTGGTTTTTACGGGTAAGTTCTCATCTCAGGGGTTTCAGATCCTTCAGGCTAATGAAGCATTAGCTACAGTAGAAGTTAAGGACCACTTAAGCAAGCCTGACATACAAAAGTCCATTGGAGTGGATGGGATGCATCCACGCGTGCTGAGGGAGCTGACCTGTGCCACTGTAAAGTTGCTCTCTATCATTTTCAAAAGGTCACAGTGATCAAAGGTCTTGATGACTGGAAAAAGGCAAACATAACGCCTTTTAAGAAAGCTGAGAAGGATCCCAGGACCTATAGGTCAGTTAAGAAGAAAATCCATAGAACAAATCTTTCCAGAAGCTATGTCAGCCAGCACAGATTTGCCAAGGGCAAACCATCCCTGATCAATGCGACTGCCTTCTATGGGATGAACAGCTCTGTGATCAAGGGGGTAACAGAAAATGCATTTACACTGACTTCTGCACAGCTTTTGGCAAGATCTCCCATTGCATCCTTGCAGCCAAGCTGCTGAGATATGGCATGGGAAGTGTACCACAAGATAGGGTGAAAAACTGGCTGGACTGCCAGGAATAAAAAGCAGTGAATGGCTACCAGCTGGAAGTTTTTCATGCTGGTTTCAAGTGGTGTTCCTTAAGGGAACTGGAGCCAACACAATTTACAACCTCCATCAACAACCTGCACGACGTGAAAGAGTGCACTCTTCGGAAGTTTGCACAATCACATGGAACAGCCCTGGCTGGGTACTACCGGCAGCTGGGCAGCAGCTCTGCAGAATTGGGCCCGGGGGTCCTGGAGGACAGGTAAACAGGCATCAGCAATGTCCCCTTGCAACAGGGACAGGCTATATTAGCACCAGTGCAGATGAGGTCAAGGAAGGTGATTGTTTGCCTTGAGGCAGCATTTGTGAGACTACATCTGAAGCGCTACGTCTCCCTGTACATTCCAGAGCCAAGAAAGATACAGAAATGGGTTAGGAGCTGGAGCACGTGACATACAAGGAGGGGCTGAGGAAGCTGGTTTTGCTTCTGCATAAGAAGAGAAGGCTATGGTGAGGTCCTACTGGTGTCTTCAAATATCTAAAGGGGTGTTACAGAAAAGGTGGAACCAGGCTCTTCTCAAAAGTGCAAAAAGCTGAGGGACAACAGCCACAAACTAAAAAAGTGAATAACGAGCTAGTCATTAGGAAAACAAAGAAAGACACAGTGAGGCGGTCAAAGACTGAAGTAGGTCGTAGGATTTCCATCCTCAAAGATGCTTAAAACTCAACTGGATAATGCCCTGAGCAACCTGAACCAACTCTGAAACTGTAATCTTTTCCTTCAAGCAGAGGGTTGGACTAGGTATCTCCAAAGTACCTTTCCAACCAAAATTATTGTCCGTGTCTAGGAAAAGAGTGAAATAACAATAATTTTATCATTAAATACTGGAACTCAATGTTTGACAAATATTAAACACCTAATTGCACTGTTGTTGGAGTCATTAATACCATGTTTTTACAACAGGTATTTTTGTGTAGATGATAAGAGTCTTTGCTGCATGTTTCAGAAGTAAACTAACAGAAGTTAGCAAGCTTGCAGAAGTTGTTCGCTAACTACTGCAAAACCAGCAGGAAAACTGCCTGTTTTTAGGAAAACAGCATGCTTATATAGTTCTTGGAAGTATTTTAACAACACTTCTCTTTTCAATACTTCTCATTCAGGAATGAAGGTGTAAGGTTTTACTTTCCACTTCCCCACAACAGAAGATCAGGCCTTGCAAAGTCATTATAATCCAAGTACCAGTTATATCTTATACAGCCGTTACTGTACCCAGATAAAAGTTTCCCACATGTTCCACTTTACTGGAGGATGAAAAGGAAAAGAAAGAATATCAAACAAAATAAGATCTCCATTATCAAGAAGCAAGCCCCTGGATTTCCCCCAAAATTTTGCACTCTCAGTTTTACACCACAGGCCTTTTTAATCCAGCCAATTATTTCTTGTTGCAAAAGTTGTTTATTCCTATCACTGATAACTAATAAATGACCCTTTAGGCGGAAAAGTCATGTTATACTAACGATGTGTAATTTCCTAACAGCTTTTCTTATCACAGCATCTTTTTGCTAGGCATTGTAGTAACGAACTTAAAATTTTACAAGACCTTTATTAGAGGGTAAGACCATTACATCTTCACCAAAGCATTTATATACCACATCACCAGGCTAACTTCACAAAACAGAGATTGAAGCACAATCACTGCTGCCATTACAGCTCTCAAAGTTAGGAAAACCGAATAATCTAGATAATTAAACTACATTCCTTCCAGATTTCCTCCAAGAGCTGGAAAGCCACTTCACCAAGAACAGTTGTAAATCAAAGCTAACAAGGATGTGAACATTTAATTTCATGACAATTTCAATTGCAGGACATTCTTTGTAAGCATTGAAGGCTGTCATACTTTCTTTTACCTCCAAACCATTAGGATTTAAGCTTTTGCTCCACATCTATGCACCCCACAGAGTGGATTCATGCTAAACATCTAGATGGAAAAAGTCTCTCCACCCCCAATACAAGGGAACTCTGGATCCAAGTTAAATGTAATTTCCTCAGCACATACGAGTGATAATTAAAAAAAACAAACCAAGCCAAAACCACCAACCTCATACCCACAGATTGTTTCTCTTTCTAAAACACTGTGCATAAGGAAAAGGGGCACAAGGAATCATACCAGTTTATGATTCCCTGAAAATGGGATTAATTCCCCAATGTGTTAAGAGAGTTTTGGAAGATATGAGATAACTGAATTAATGATCATCCTGGCACACAGAATTCTTTATCAACATTCTCAGGAATATCATAGCTGCCATATGTCTCCAAAGAAAATTAGGTCAATCAGCATGTCAACACAAATAAAGGAAACAATTTTCTGATAACTTCCATAAAACCTATTGAAAAAACCAAAAAAGTAAATCAAGTTTTTTTCATCTTGGTGGGTTGGGGGGAAAAGGTCTGTTCTGGTCTCTTATATCTGTTCTCCAATAATCTCCACACTTCAAACACACATAGATCCAAAGCAAAACACAGGGCTCGTGATAAGAAAGATCAAATAACACAGACAAAAGCAGAAAAGAGGTTTTTACTTTGTTTTTATTGCTGAACTGCTTCTTCTGAACAAAAAGTTTCTTATCACACTAACTAGAATCTATTTGGGTTCTCCAGTTCCCTTTCACATCAGCTTTATTGTCACTTCATTGCTTCAAGATTCATGAAGAGGAAAATGTCCCTAAGAGTTCACCTAAGGTGACAGTATGTTACTGCACAGTGCAACAGCAACAAAAAAGCACCCAAACATCAACAAAACAAAAAAAACCCCAACAAAGCTAATATTGCCATTGATGCTGACAAAAATCTTGAAACCATGTAGTGGCAGCAAGACAGACAAGGGTTATTTTCTTGCATATAATCTATAACCAGGAGAGAAACTGTTTATTTAAACAGTTCTATGTTAATCTTGACATCCTAAACAAAGTTCTATCATTTAACATGCATTACAGATTGTCTTACTGTAACTCACCTTTCCATATCCGTCTTTCTTGGTAATCTATATTAAAAAGGAAAAAAAAAAAGAAGAAACAAATGCATATTATATATTGTTCCATCATGTTTCAGACTATGAGAAATTTTGCTAGTAAGATTCAACTAGGTACAAGAAGATCTTGTACATACCTATGAAGAGCATTTCAAAATTTCTACAACTGTAAATGTTGTCTGAATACAATATTACATGTTTGATAAAGGAAGTAACTTGCCAGCTCTAGAAAGCAGCCTAGTTAAGGAGGAAAAGATAAATAAAATCAGGTGTATCACAGCATCACAGGGCACCTGCCACTACTCTGTACCAGGTAAGTTGGAACTGGTCAAATTAATTTAAAAGCTTGATGAAGGGTACTGAAATCCCAAGATTTCTGCTAACCTAGTGAGTCACAGTGACCCTGCCTGTGCTTTGTAATTGATGACTCTCACTAAGCATCCATGACTAGAGTTAATTAATTCATAGTAGCCATCTCAGAACATCTGCAGCAGGTATTAAAATCGGCTGTTTCCCACCTTGCCCGAAATGAGTTTCTCTTCCCTTTGTCACCAGCCTAAAAGGGGAGAAATGCCATACTCCAGAACTTCATCAGTGACCAATATGACAGATACTACTGCAGAAAACTGCACTTCTGTAACATTTTAACAGGGATCACAGGCATCTCATTTTAAAAGGTTTTTTTTTTTTTTCATTCTAGAACAAAGCTGGTGCTGGTAAGAGAATGTGAAATCGTTTTGTTGGAGGGAAGGAAGAGAATACTTTCCAGCTGGGCTTTCTACTAACTAAATCCATACTTTATGGAGAAATACAGTGGAAAAACCTAGCTCACTTTGCTTTGGAGGGGATATCACATTGCTTATGAACTACCTGGGGAAAGCTTTCGACACTTTGATTCACCATGCATCGTTCACACCACCCACTTCATTTTGTACTCAGGTGCAAAGAACCTGTTCTACACCTTAAAACATGAATAAAAGACATCATCACAGGCACACGCTCCTACAAGAACGCACACAGTATTAATTACTGTCTACACATACTATAAACACACACGAAAGACTCTGACTGACGTTTTGGAGGTTCTTCCTAAGCAAACCAAATTCTAAAACTCCTCGTCTTTCCAGAGTTTGAACACTTTTAACCTCAAGTCAAGCAAAACTCTGTTCTCACACTTAACAGGCAATGGCGTTTTACAAGAACTTTACCTACTTTTTCCCCATATGTTCTGTATGTCACTTCTCAAAACATACAGGCTCCCCACAAGAACCTCTAAGGTTAAACAAAGTAAAAGGGAAACAGGTTTATCCACGGTCTGGGTGCTTTCAGGAAAGTTTTTCTTGGCTCCAAACCATTCCTTTGTTTCGTCACTTCAAACACAACAACATCAGCACAGCAGATCATAAAGTAAAAGTAAATAACTTATTTTATTCCCCCAAATAATCAAAGGGTATTTGAAAAAATACACGGGTAAGTCAGGGTGTTGCAGCACCTAGAAACATCTCAGTTTCACGTATTTTGGTATCGGTACAACCACTGCAGCTGAGTTTTTTGACAGTAACTTGGGGGCGAATTTAAGCATTTGACCAGACAACCTGCATTCAGCCGCTCTGCATTCCTCGCGGCCATTTAGGACAGATCCCTCGGCAGCTTTTGCCAGACCCCTGAACGCTGCCTGGTGCAGCCAGCCCTGCACGAACAAGGCATTGCCCCGGGGCGGGAGGAAGGGGCAACAACCTCCCCCCCGCTCCAGCCCCAGCCGGGGTGCGGGACACCTCCCTGGCCAGGCCACCTCATCCTCCCAGGACGCTGGGAGGCGGCACTGCCAGCTCTGGGAGAGGGACGGGAGCGGGCCGTAGGGGACGTGGGGCACT
>NW_010245218.1:632-5095 GCF_000690775.1 Eurypyga helias | reverse complement strand
TTCCTGACTGAATCCAACACAGAGACCTCTCTAAACTGGAGAGATTTTAAATGCTGGATAGGCACATGTAACTTCTTTTGTTGTTCTTTATTCATCTTGATAATCCACAATGCATTGGATAACATTAAGCAACTGCATTAGCCAAACAGTTCATACAGCTAGAAGTGACTGAAAATAGGGAGATAGGGGGCAGAAACAACATAAAATATAGGGACACTCTCTGATAATTATCTTTAGCATTGGGAAAGTTACTAACAAATCTTACTTACATTCTTCCAATTCAAGAATAGCTGTTTTTAAAAAGAAACTGAATAACAAGGAGTATTCAAAGTTAGTATGCACATCGAGTTAGCTGACTTCATTGATACTATCTGTGGGTTTTTTTCATCACAAATCCAAAACATAGCACCATATTAGCTACTATAAAGAAAATCAACTCTGTACCAGCTAAAACCATTACAAAAAGTTTAGGAAATCAGCTTCAAAATATGATTCCCAGTAGCAGGTAAAACACTTATATCACTGTGCAGTGATGTGAATGAAG
Organism: Eurypyga helias; assembly: GCF_000690775.1. NCBI lineage: Eukaryota > Metazoa > Chordata > Aves > Eurypygiformes > Eurypygidae > Eurypyga > Eurypyga helias. The sequence goes on along the minus strand of NW_010245218.1, from coordinate 4,551 downwards.
TAAGTGCCGAAAGCTGTGAATCCTAGTAACTAACATGTTAAATGCTACCATGCCTGTCTAAGCTGATGAGAAGTGCTACAGAGGGGTGTGTGTCACACCTGGGCTTAGGTTCTGAGTGCAAATTGTAACATATAATTACAATAGTTCAGTGTAACTGCAGTTTTGAATCATCCTCTTTCCTCAGAAACATAAATCATGCACTTGGGTACAATGTAGTAGCTAATGATGGGATCCTTCCCTTCCCTTATCCCTTCCCTTCCTTTCCTTTTCCTCAGAAACCTTTATATTAGAGCATTTGTTCAGGAAACTGGGGACTCAGAAGAGCATCCGATCTCTCAGGCTGCGGGGTTGTCTAAGCAAAGCCACACACTGCTTGATCTGAACTGCACTGGCCTTCTCTTAGGTGTGCTTTTGTCATACCTTATATTTCGAGCTGTGCAGAGGATAACCATGGTATTATATCTTGCTTTTAGATCTTCAACAGCTTTAGGCTGAATGTGGGACGTTTTAGGCTTGTATGATCAGCCATGTTAAGAAAATGGTGCCTTGGAAAGTGTGTAGTGGCAGAAGTTTGAGCACCCGAGGAAATCTTGGCATCTGTGATAGCCTGAGTGCTAAGTGGGTTACATGAGAAAATTTCTATCTTTCTCCTGAAACAAGGGGCTCAAAATCTACTTAAGCTGCATGCAAGATGCTTCAGTGCTGTTTTGTATCTCATTCCTAATGCACCCAAGATCTATCTTGAGATGAATTTACAAATCAAGGTTATACTATTTCCAAGCAGTTTTACTAACACAGATAGCTACTTGGAATGTCTGTACTGTCAGTTTCTGTGGGTAGAGATCTCTGTTATTCAAAGTGATCAAAATAGAAAATGAAGCCTGGATTGAAAAAAGAAAAAACAACTAGACCTCTTGATCTTCTCTATTTATATGATTAGCCCTGTATCAATGAGATGGCCACAACATATTAACATTGTGCAGTATATTAGAATAAAAATCAGGAAGCAAAATTGGTTATTTGAAAACAAAAGGACACATTATATAAAAATGTATTACTAAAGAGGAAGTAATATATTAATAATGAATGACTTAGAACCTCAGTTTTGCTGACTGAAAAATGTAATTAATATATACTGATATTCTGTAGAGTGACAGATAACAAATATTAAGAAAAACTAACCATAATTTACATTTTGTTAATATATCTCTATATTAATATTTAATATAATATAACTTTGAGGTGCTGAGAGATATGGTTTAGTGGCGGACAGATACGGTTGGACTGGATGATCTCTAAGGTCTTTTCCAATCCAGTGATTCTATGATTCTATGATTCTATGGTATGTTTGTTTTTTTTTTTTTAATTGATTTAAAAATTCTATGTGGAACACGGGATTTTACCTATTAGTTTATGAAGGATTATTTTGTTTCACAGTGACTTAAAGATACCCTCTATACTGTAGATTTTTGCATGACAACGGTCTGTCCAAGATTTCAGCTCAAAGTTTTTCTCACGTGGTATCATTAAAGAGGCTGTAAGTTTTGAAAAGCAAGTACAGTATAATGCTATTTGTATTCAGTGCAGTGCTTTGGGAGCCGTGAAGATTGGTTTTAATTGGGTTAGTTAAATAAAGACAAGCAGCTTTCTGCTTGATCTTTTTTTGGCATGTGTCTCACCTTTGAACAGAGAAAATGACACACTGAACATTATTTGTTCAAATAGAAGTGAAGTGTGAAAGGTATTAAAAAAAATAAAAGAGAACTGAGAAAAAGCAGGCCAAGGGGAAGACTAAGGTTAATATGTGTTTGAAGTAAATAGGAGGAAACAGTAGGAATGCTTACCACAGAGGATTTCAAATAAGGAAAATTAAGATCAAAACTGAGATTAATTTGATATGGATAGACTAGACTAGACTAGACTAGACTAGACTAGACTAGACTAGACTAGAATAGAATAGAATAGTTGGAAGTGATTTACAATGATCATCTAGTCCAGCTGCCTGATCACTTCAGGGCTGACCAGAAGATGGAGCGTGTTGTTAAGGGTATTGTCCAAATGCCTCTTAAACACTGACAGGCTTGGGGCATCAGCCTTGACCCTAGGAAATCTGTTCCAGTGTTTGACCACCCTCTTGGTAAGGAACTGCCTTCTAATGTCCAGACTAAACTTCCCTGATGCAGCTTTGAACCATTCCCATGTGTCCTATCACTGGATACCAGGGAGGGATCAGCACCTCCCTCCCCACTCTCCCTCCTCAGGAAGCTGTAGAGAGCAATGAGGTCACCCCTCAGCCTCCTCTTCTCCAAATTAGACAAGCTCAGAGACCTCAGTCACTCCTCACAGGACGTGCCTTCCAGTCCTGCCGCCAGCTTTGTTGCCCTTCTCCTCTGGACACACTCAAGGACCTTCATATCCTCCTGGAATTGCAGCCCCAGAACCGCACACAGCGCTCAAGGTGAGGCTGCACGGAGGCTGGACACAGCGGGACAACCCCCTCTCTTGCCCGGCTGGTTGTGCTGTGGGTGATGCACCCCAGGGTGCCGTTTGCCCTCCTGGTTGCCAGGGCACGGTGCTGAGGCGGCTGTCGGCCAGCAAACCCAGGTGCTTTTCTGCAGGGCTGCTCTCCAGCCACTCCCCTCCTAATTAATGCTTGTGCCTCGCGTTCTTAGGTGGAGAATCCAACAAAGAGTAAGATGACCTCTTGAAGATGTAAGAACCAAATAATGGTTCTTTAATGGTGTCAATATTTTTCCAAGAGAAAAAAACAGTAAAGGTACACTTCACCTCTTAGAAGCATTTTTCTATTAATGGTAAATTATGTATGAAAGTTAAGAAGACACTTTCAGAAGTATTTTCTCACACACACACACACACACACCCTGGTTCTGGAATTAATTCATAGCTTAAATTTCTCACAGTTTTTCCTCTGGCTTCATAGGTACAAAAAAATAATGTTCTAACCCACCCTGGGAATTCCTGCCCAGGCAGTCCCTAAACTTAATCATCATTTTAGCATCTATTTCTTAAGAGCTAGAAAGGAGTTCACCATTATCAAGAAATCCTCAGCATAAGAAGGATTTTCCCAATTTAACAAAGCACACAAGTGTTTCCACTACTTTTGGAAAACTTAAGGAAACCTGATAACATGTTTAAGAACCTGTAAATTCTTAAACCATTTGTGAGTGAGCAAAAATAGAAAGCGTAGCTGTATTTTAAACTTAGATGTATTACTGTTGACATTCTGAGACTCTTAAAGCTTAGTGCAATAAAAAGCCAATGCTTACATCCTTAGCTTGATCTTTACAAAATGCTAGAGTCAGAGGTGAACACTGGAGAAAACAGAGCACCATATGGTCCAACAAAGCATGCTGGGTGAGTAGTGCTGCTATTCTGGCAAAAGAGACATTAAGGACTGATATAACTTGGGATTCCTAGTATATCCTTAGGGTTCTGTTGTCCTGTCAATCTGCACATGTAATTCTTGTTAATAGTAATGGCAATTATGGAAATATATTGAGATGAGACTAGATTTTCTAAAAAAGTAACCTTTTAAGTATATAAGAGAAGGAAGAACTATTATTTCAATGTGTAGTAAAGGATGAAATTACAAAGGTTGCTATGTTGTGGGAAAGTTATTTAGAATATTTTCCTGAATTTAATATTTTCCTTTAAAATAATTAAGAAAAGGAATTCTTTAGGATAGTCCTCCTTTTCAAGTCAGAATGGATTTACTGAAGAATTTGCAAAAGCTATTTAAGCATGGTAATGTTTCGTAAAGACAAATGTTAAATAAACTAAACACTGTTGGGACTTAGGAGGATAGAAGTACATGGCTGTTCTGCTACAGATTCATTTGTGAAGTCAAGGCAAGTCAAAGCTCTGGTGTAAAACTGATTTATTTATCACAATTAGTTCA
>NW_010245218.1:0-313 GCF_000690775.1 Eurypyga helias | reverse complement strand
GGAAGGCTGCAATAAGGTCCCCCCGGAGCCTTCTCTTCTCCAGGCTGAACAAGACCAATTCTCTCAGCCTTTCTTCATAGTAGAGGTGCTCCAGCCCTCTGATCATCTTTGTGGCCTCGTCTGAACTTCCTCCAACTGGTTGATATGCTTCTTATGTTGAGGGTTCCACAGCTGGATAGAGTACTCCAGGAGGGGTTTCACAAGAGCAGAGTACAGGGGCAGAATCACCTCCCTCGACCTACTGGCCATACTTCTCCGGATACAGCCCAGGATATGCTTGGCTTTTTGGGCACTGCCGGCTCATGTCCAGCTT
>NW_010245217.1:10356-34554 GCF_000690775.1 Eurypyga helias | reverse complement strand
TCCTGGCTGAACCCAGCACAATCATACATTCATATTTGCATGTGTATACTGACCATTCACAGGAAGCGAATATATTCCAAAAACTTCTACCAAGACCAGAGACAGGTTTCCAGTTAAAATCCAGTTAATACTATCTGGATAACAGGCAGTTCCTGCTGGATACTTCCTTGCAGACTCAGGGCTTGTATCTTGTCAAATATTTAAACTTTGTTTCCAAATAGCTAACAGTTTTACAGCCAAATTCCGTCACTCCGCTGTAGATCTAGTGAACCTCCACACACAGTGTAACTACTTTACATTTTTAGTTTTAGCAGAATTTAATGCCCCGAGACTTGCTTCAATGATCAGACATCCTGTCTCTGACGCACTGTGCATACTTTCTTCACGGGTACTTAAACCTCAGTATAGCAGTTTCACGTCAGTTTTAGAGTAGGAATCACTCCCTGCTGAGGTCATATTCTGGATTCAAACTTCTAGGTCTATCATACTGTCCTCACTGCCCGTTAGCGAAGTCACAGGTAGGAACAAGAAGCTGTTACCCTTTCCACGGATAGGGACACCAGACGGGACAGCAGAGTGTCTGCCAGTGTGCTTCTGCTGGGATCAGTTCCAAGTTCTGGAGAGAAAAGCTCTGATGACAGCAATACGTACCTCACCCCGGCCCATAGCTATCACTCTATCGCTATATCTCCAGCAGGTTTCAATTTAGTTAATTGAGAATTCACCACAATTACTACAGTGGTACTGACATACACAAATTGGATGTAGTTATTACTTCTCAGAAAACACCGGAAATACCTCTGTGACTGCAGTTAACATTTTTTTTTTTTCTGGGAACTTAAATAATTTGCATTTGTACATATACATTGTTGTATTAACTCAGGTCAAGTGATCAAGCAAAACTAGAAATTAAGCTTCAACAGACAAATAGCATATCTAATCTGGCACTACCAGACAGCAAAATAACACCAGGACCTATTAAAAATCAGAGGCCTGTTTCTCAGATACTATCAGAAAAAAAAGTAAACAGCAGTAAATAGAGACTGTTGGTTTATACTGGCCATAATGGCATATGGTTTGAATTTACAAGGATGTGCCCAGTGCAGTTTCTAAGAAAATAAAGTGGTTTAGTCCAAGAATAGAATTTGGTGAGTCTTACCTTCCCTGCCAAGAGCTCTTTTCAGAAAATTATGTGAAGCTAAGATTTTACATAGCTTGTAGACCTATAGTACAGCTTCATCTTATCATTTTCTCCTTCCTTGCAGTACAGGCAGAGAGGTTTTTTTTTTAAATCAGGCATCTTGGTGCCACTAAATTAATACAGTATGCCAATTGCTCTGGAAACCTGGCTGAATAAAAGCAATTCCCTCTTCACTGTTTCACACTTCTCTAGCCTATCCAATTGTTGCAGAGAAACCATGATAAACCAAACTTGAGTCATGGGATTCAGAAAGAGGATTTAATCTGTAAATCTGTTTCTTCTAAGACATAACTTGCACATACTGCTTTTGCATATATAATACGTAATATTAATATTATAATCACACAAATTTAAAATCAGTAAAGCATCAGAACTTAAAGACTTTACCTTACTATGCTACTGAAGGCAGTGGGGACGAGAAAAATTCTCCCAAACAGGTCAAAATCATGTTCTACAGTTACTTAGAAATAGCGTTGTGTTCTCTCTACACTAACAATCTTGTCTCTGGTATGCTGCATTTTTGTCTGGAGCACTGTATACTCGAAGTAAAATACAATGGCACTTCAGCTAATACTGAGAAGTGCACAAAATTCTATGTGCGAAGACGAAAATCTTTGAAATATCATAAGATACTTATGTAAGATACACCAAGTAGTAGAAAAGCCCTGTCAATCACTACCAAGCAAGTCACCTTCTTCACTTTGTCATGCTTAGGCCTAATTTAGGACTCTGAAAAATGCGCTCAGTGACCAAGCCATATGCACACTTTGGTGGTCTATAAGTTACTGTCAAGAAGACTAACAAGGCTATTGTGAATTACTTCATAGCTTTAACTCATGATCCATCACTACCACACTGGTGATCATAGGAAAAAATGTATTCCCAACAGTGAAGTCCCTGATGTTTATTAGACAAAATATCTCTGTATACTAAAACTGAGAAAGAATATTTCAGTGAATTCACTATACTGGCCCTTTACAGTTCAAAACACTCCCTTACATTTCACTTTCAAACAATTTAAGCAGAAGACAACAATTTTCCAAAAGTAACTTTAAAGATGCTTGAAATTCTAAAATTACACTATAATTAAAGGAAAATGAACCTGTATAAGTATCAATGCAGCATCATACCATGAATGAAGCAGGTTATCAAATGAATATGATTTCACTGTTCGATTTCAACATCTGAAGCTAGACTTAGAAGAAAAATTATCATAAACTTGTAATTCCAAACCACATAGCAACCTCCTTTGTTAAGGAGACATAATTTATGCAATATTGTGGAAAGAGCAGGCAGTCATCACAGACCAGATGCCTGCCACCTGGCAAGAAAATAGACTGCCTTTAAATTGAAAGGAATGAAACCATCTATTTCCTTAATGCTACCACAGATAAAGGAAATCCATAAACCATCCCAGAAAACAGAGGTAGTGTTTTATTCACAAACCATAACCTCCGAGCAAATTTTTCATATCCTCAAACCCACACACTTCAATCCATTCCCCCCAAACCCATCAAAGACTCAACTCACTCACAGAAAAAGGAAACACACAGCACCTTTCTCTCCTCCCTGGAAGCACTCTCAGCAGTTTACTTGTCCTCTGATCATCCTAAGGACCACACATTTTTTACATGTGTTTCTCCACCGTTTTCAACAGTTTAACTCAGTCAGTATCATGAGACCCCCTACTAGTCTCAAAGCAAATCTCCAACAGCATCAAACTGGTGGGAAACATGCATGTATGAAGAGAAAATTCCTATGACAACACTCAGACTGCAATGTCACATATCAGCCCCTGGAAAAATGAAAATAACTTTTCAAATTTACAGTCAAATATAATAATCCACAACCCAACAGGTTCTAACTTTTATAGGACAAACTATAATATTTTGTCAGTACTCTGAAAAATTCTGTAGATCTACAGTTCAGCTTTTCTCAAAATAAACCCCCAACTTTTCCTTAGTAAGCATGATCAGAAGACATCTATGTCAGAAATTCAATCACTGAAATGTAAAATAAAACAGCAAAATATCTTCATAACCCCATTAAATGTTTAGGGTTTAATGGTAGTATTGACATACTTCAGAAACTGTGAGGGTTTTTAATTAATATTTTTCTTAAAAATAAAAGAAAAATCAAACATTTAAATTATTTGGATGGAACAGATTGAAGGACACTTCACATGAAATTGTTTTGAAAGGGCAACGGATAATAGTTCAAATATATATTAAGAGTTCTAAATAAATAGTCACTTGACTCATACAGGTATGAAAATCTGCTTGTACCTTTCAAAGAAACTATTTCCTATGAGGAAAAGATTTTTTAAAAATTCTTTCAAATAAATTATACGTGTTAATCAACTTTCCAAGAAAATAATTACAGTTTTTACTTTAACTCTTGTGGAACAGACACAAGGGCTACATGACTGTTCTCAGGATACAGAAGCCTCCTTTTCATTCCTTCTCTCACACATCAGTGAATAAACAGCAGCACGCAGGATAATTTGGAGATGACCAACATATCAGAGGAATCTGCGCTGTATGCAACATAAAATCCTTGAAAATTTGGCAGGGACAGAGAAAGTACAAATGCCAGCAAAGAAATTTTTTTCAGATGTTAGGTATAAAGTAATTATAATAACCCTGATATTAGCTTCTTCAGTGCATTCACTGCAAAAGTCTCAAAACTTTATCCAGAAAGGGATAAGCCAAGGCGTTCAGTACTGCCCAGGCTCTGCCATATGTGTCCTTTAATGTCCCCCCTCCTTTCAACACATTTTTCACTATTATTTAGTGGATGTTCCTAGGTACACCATTAGCAAATGGACATCCATATCAAGTGAGTTCTATCCGAACAGTCTTGTCTACTTGTACTTACATGTCAAGGACGAAAAAAATGAAAATTAGAACAACTTCCTACACCTAACATAAGAGAAATAATTTACTGCCGAAGAGGCCTAACTCACACTGGTTAAAGTCTAGAATAAGTGAATGATAATGATTAGTTGAAAGTAAAGTTTGTTGGAATATCTGCTTTGACATTTCAGCATTAGTAATAGCAACAGAAACCAGCCCTACATTTTTAAAACAAGCAACCTTGGCAATAAGTAGAAAGAGATGAAAACATCAAGAAATCCACACCATTGCCTGAGGGATTTGCCAGATTTATTGTCACCGTGAAGATTAAAACCACCTACCATTAAGAATTGTATGTGTCCATTTGCATGTCAAAAGTCTGAGAATTATGTGCTCGAGAGAGTGGTTTCTAGGCAGATAATAAATATAGGACAAGTTTAAAATAGAAAGGTTGAAAAACATCCGAAGAATTACATATAAAGGAACAGACCCTTGCTATCATTCCCACTGTGATCAACAGGCACAGAATTACGGTCAAAGTAGTCACAATAGTAGTAACACCACCTTTCCCCATGGATTAAGATAACAAAGCTAAAGATAGCAAGACAAAACAAGTTAGTTTGAAACTAAACAAAATTACCAGAAATGAACCAGCTCACTGACACTTTGAAAGAATTAGCGTCAGCATGGGTGTCTTCATGTTCTGAAAGTCCTTTCAAGCCTAATGAGTACATACTAAGCAGTTTCCCTGCGCGTCAGAGTGAGGGGAAAGGGAATCCTTTTGTACCGTGGTACTTTGGTGCACCACCAACACTTTTTTGCCTTTTTTTTTAAAGCAGTAAAAACTGCTATATAAAAAACAAAAATAAAACATTTCCCGTGTGTAACAGCTGAGGTAAGGGGCAGCACAGGACTTTCCAACCACATTTCACATTTATACTCAAAATCAATCTGCTAGAAAGTTTAGCATCTGCAAGCAAGGTTAAAACATTTTTAAATCCCAAATTTATGACAAAAAGGCTAAAATATCTAGCTATTTGAATTTAATAACAGATTACATGGTCCCATCCTTTTTTCCAGAAGAGACAGATCTCGAAGCACCTTACAGATCCCCTGTAATGCCTCCTTCAGCTATGTTAGAAGCATCAGGCTGGAGCCAGAAGTAATACACATGGCCACAAGCAAGCTAACAACCAGCTGCTTCCTTCAGGTTCGTAGTAACATTGTCATTGCAGTTTAATTCTGCTATAGTAGGAACTAATCCAACTGGAGGTGTCTGTGTGTCTATAAACTGCAAACAAAGCTTTTAGGAGACAGATCAAAATCTTATATTTCCTTATGGAACCTTAAACCATACCTCAGAAAGAGGACAGGTTTCCTCCCCAATAAACTCTCATACTCCAGTCAAAATCCTCTCAGGAAGATCAGGTGGTATTCTACCTTAAAAATAAACATACTATTTAGGTATATACACACAGGAGCAGAAACAGAGTTGGCTCAAGAACTAGCAACATAAAGATTCTGGATGGCTGTAACGCTGCCTCATATTTATACAATGCTCTGTATTTGATGCCTGCATCAGTGAGACATAGGAGAAATCTTGGTTTAGGCATAAAATAGCCCAGTAAAGGAAAATTCCCATTCTATAATGCTGATTTATTCAGCATATGCAGAATACACTTTTCTTCAAGGAATTCCAGACTGCACTGTGTTTAAGCTGAAACTTTCCAAAGGCGTGTGTCTTGCTTCCTATGTAAAGTTCAGGTAGTGAAGCACAGAAAAGCCGAATTAAGCTACCATCCAAATAATGTAGCCCACTATTCAATGTCAAGAATCACTTGCTTTCCAACTCCCAAACTTCATCAGCTTTGTTTATTGATTCAGAAGAATTCTCCTTCAATTAAAAAAGAAAAAAATCACCAATAAATATGTACAGAAATAGTTAATGTAGACATCTGCAGGCAAGTCTTGAGCACGTACACTGGACTGGTAAAATGGAAAAATTACAGCAACCTTAGAATTGAAAAACAGGAAGAATTTAGATCATAAATATGTTAATGTCCAGCCCCTCATTTTCCTGGCTACTGCAGTGCTGTAGCTTTATTTGATAATTTGACATAGTTAGAATGAAATGTATGCTGGTCATATTACCAAATACAAACAGCAGTCCAATTGTGCTGTAAATGCAGCAAATGTAAGCAAAGCTGCTAACAGACTCTTGTTCCCTAGAGGTAAAGGGACTGGCTGCATCAGAGGTGCTATGCTCATGTTATTATGCAGGGACAAGATTCTGATCAGACACAAGATGGTTCTCATCAGCTTTGGGTACAGTCACCAAGCATATCCTCCATACAAATCAGAAAAAGGTAACTTTAAAGATCGCTGAAAAAAAGAGGAAAGCAAGAAATGCAACATAGGAGGTGAACGCTTGCAAGAAAACACAGTATTTCTCTGCGTTGTCTGTTCTGAGCCGGTTTAGGAAGCCCCACCCACAGAAATTAAATCAAGTTCTGTTCGCATTTTATATCTATCTGAGAAAATGCTTAAAAAGCTGAGTTCAGTTCCTCAGGCAAATGCATGTGACTTGTTATTTCAATGGGGGAGAGAGATACATGTATCTCGGACTGCAATTTTATTCTAATATTCCCATGTATAAAACATTTCAACACATGAGGTGTTGATCCTGTTCATAATTGAAGTTATAAGAATAACAACTGACCGTCACTAATGGACAGCAGGCCTACAATACCCACACAAGACTATCCACATCCCGAACTGAAACAGGAGGGTCTAAATGAAACTAAATAAAGAAGATTGCTCATTGACCGGTAATTCTCACCACAAATCAGTTATTTGATAAAAGCATGCCTCTTACAAAAAACCTGTATCCAACAATGATTAAATAGAATTAGCAGGATCCAATAAATCTGTAGGAGATGAAACTTGAAGGAGGGCAAACATTCTTTCTCAACAGCGGAATCAGGCGAAGCACCACAGTTTTTTTCCTTGCTCACTATGAGCATTACCTCTAGCTGAAACACAGCCAGCTCTGCCTTATGTAAGTCTATAAATCAAATAGACAGTGGGAAAGCAGAGCCTGCACCATCTGCGTATGACGACAGGGAGGTGGGTATCTTCGGCATACTGACAGCACAGAAACTCCAAGACTCCCTTGCTGTCCCCACATGAACATTACACAAAGAAACTGCCAGAAGAGGTCTTTGCAAAACACATTACCAAACAGACCCCAGGAATAATGAGCACATAAACACCTCATTCTCTGGAATCTCATAAAGGAATATGTGCAACTACTGCACAGAGCTTCATCAAAGGCTTCTGGAGCAGCACACTGTTCTCTGCAATTAGTACCAGGAAAAGAAAACCCCAAACCATCTTTATTTGCAAGTTCCATGATCAATGATGCTCCAGGACACATTCAATTTAAACATCATGTGGTAAGAAATAATCAGGTGCTGGCCTTTGCCAGAGCTGCTTCACTGTGCCTTTCTGACTTTTGTACACAAAATAAGAGAGCAGATACTTTTAACTAAGTCGTGAACACTGACAATTTAAGCAGAAAAAACAGCCTATGTGTAAAACTGAGTATATGGCACTGTTCAGTCGATTGGAAAGTCCTAATAAGCCTGTCAGTGTCAGATCCGTATCCCCTAAGTTAGTTTATCCTGTTCATAAACAGCAACAGATTAATCTAAGTTCACATGTATCAACTCTCTCAGCAAGGAAAGGAAATTATCTGGAGGCTTCTTGTCTCTCTATGGTGTAACTGTGGAAAAGAGTGAGAAAGAATCATAAACAAAACCCCAAACCAAACCAACAAACCAATCAAAAAAACCCCACAACAACCCCCCAAAAAAACCCACACCCCAAACCCCCAAACATTCCAGGAGCAAAATCACTTAGATTTGAAGTAACACAAATCCATCTGTATATTACTCATATTTAGTTTTTGCAAACTCAGCTTATTTATGAGTACCGCACAAAATAAGGAAGACAAGTTACTTGTAATTTGCAAATTTTTACAAACTTGTTATTTTTTTAAGTGTGCTTCAGAAGATTAGAAGAGACAAAAACATGATCTAGAAAGCCACAGAATGCTTTAACTAAGCAAAAGCCTCCAGATACCAGAAGCACTGAGACTTTTGGAGGAAGAAAGTGAACGACTGTTTTAGCCCCAACTTAAACACACACTGCACACGTAATGTGCTCTTTTTCACTGCACGTGCAGCAGTAGCGGTAACTATACCCATAGTACATGCCAGAAGATACACAGAAGCAGACACACTGCAGATTCCAAAACATTAACTCATTTTCAACCAACATAAAAAAGCATAAAATTGACTATTAAAAAACTCACAGGACAAAGTACCATACGCACGTGGGAAACAGAATGCTAAAATGATGTGAGAAAGTGGCTAGCTGTGCTTTATAACACATATCACATTTTCAGTCAAGTCAAGAACAGAAAAGATCAGTGTGGTTAACAGTTTACAAACAGGAAGGATTTATTCTTTTATCAATTTGGAATGGTAAAAGCAAATCTAATCAGAATGAAAAGGAACAAACTGGCAGACTGGAAAAAACCCTTAATGTAATAACAGGCATTTTTTAATGCGATATTGTATCATTACATGCGCAACAAGATTACAGCACAACAGTATTACATTCAGATCTGGATAATTTGTGCTAGACTACATCTGGCTATGCAAAAGACATAAGGTAGAGGGCAAGCTTTCTAGCACATCTATCCGTCAAGTGAGACTAGTTTTATTCAAGGTTTGATTTTAGCGTATTTTTTTATCCAAAGGAAAATTAAATTTATAAACTGATTGGAAATAATCACAGATTAATCTCATTTTTTTAAGTGCCAAGATCAACACCTTCAGAATGCTTTGTGTTTTCAGACATACTATAACAGGTAAAATATCTAAAACTATGTGTATATTTTTAGCCATTCCACCCATGTCTCTCTGTTTTGGTATTTCTCCGGCTCCTATAACCTTGGTATCTAAGCACTGTTCCATATGTTACATAGCTGAAGACAAATGAATATGGTTTCCAGATATGAAAGCATACCACTAACTGACGTCAACAGGAGCCCTGTGAAGAAAACTTATGGCTGGATACAACCCAGAAATCTTTAAAAATCACATGACGAAGACTCTAAATCTCAGACAAATGGCTACCTTCCCCCTCTTTGTGACCATGCGATGCCCATTAGCATTAATAAGATTTATGCAGGTGTTTCCAAAGGATATTATACCAAACTAAAGTTTTTTAGGCCAGTTATGGTTATGAAATTTCCTAGCTGACTACAAAGCAATGGCAGTGATCTGAGAAGGGCTTTGTGAAAAACAATGAACACTGTTGGCTCCCAGTGGAAGCTGAGGGCATGCAACGGAGCAGTGGTCAGGTTTCAGCTGGACGCTCAGGTAGTTCACTTTCAAAACTCACTATGTGAGGAATGAAAACTGTGGAAAATGCTGACTTTTACATGAGACTGAGAAGTCATGGCAACTCTGAGAAAACCTGTGGGAGTAGAGATGGTGACTGAGAGGGAGTAGACAGAGAAGAGGTAGTGCACCACACAAATGTTCTAACCTCTAGAGATGCCAGTAGTTCCCTTTAATATAATCCAGCTGTGAGATCTTTGTGTCATCTTTACTGTCTACAGTGTCCATTTCACTTAAAATTAATCCATATTAGAATTCATTCTAAGTAGCAGTAAATCATAGAAAAAATGAGAAATGGAACTCTGCTAATGTTTTGGCTTGCACAGTTTTTAATGATCTACTATCACGACAATGTTATTTATGTGTGACATTCATTGTAAGAAGAGAGAAAATGTAATGATCAAAGTTTGACATCTTCATCTGGATCACCTCACAGAACTGTCAGCTCTATTCTTTTCTGCTTTCAAGGTGATTATTATTGGAAAGGTATTTCCTATTTGACACATTCAGCATTCTTGTTGAGCAATAAGCTACACTGCTTGAATATGGTTTTATATAAGAGTTCAAATATCTGTGCATTTTAGGTTAAATTGTTACAACAATCTACAAGTAAAAGCTCATAAACAAATGCAGCTGTCACAAAACAAGAATAATCTCCCTTCTTTGCTTTCACAAAGGATCATATTTAAGGCAACTTAAGGCTACAGAGAAAGACACAAGTAAAAAGTAATTTGAGATGGAGAAAAATATAATTCCTGCCTTATCCTCCTTAAACACTGCATTAATCAGCAATTTAGAATGCAAATGTAACAAATATACATAGAGCATTTCAGTCTTGTTATGCAGATGTGAATTAAAAGTTCTTATGCCATGAAATGCCAGATTTTTTAAGCATAAAGTATTTATTTGCTGAACTCTGTTTAAAAACAACACACATACTCTGTCCCTAGTGTCAAACAACCAAAAAATACCTCACAAAAGGGAAGTACCTGTCTTCTGTGTTCAGGAAAATGTTATCACTACTATTAATCACTGAAAAGTTCTCTGTACATTTCTATCCTCCTTTGTACGAAATGTTGATGCCTACCTACCCAGATCTTAATTGCACACACAACTGCTTTTCATGAAAAAAATAATTTCATTGTTTCCAGAATGTATTACACAGGTTTGCATGGCACAGTTTCACACGAAATATGCAATGTATTCAACAGCTTATACCTGTTACTAATTTAATGCGTACATAACGCGTAGTAGGCAAGTGCATAAAAACAAAAGTACAATAAAAAGTGACCTTAAGACGCTCCTTACTGATCTAGTTTCATTGTCTTCTGCTGGGCAACTAAAAAGTAAAAAAACCTATTTACTACTCAAGTGAATTTCTAGAATTCTTGTTATACTTCTGAGTTACCTATGAAATTACTGGTGGCTGTTTTATGCTCTGCTACACAAGGAGTAAGATCTGTATCAAGATGTCCTAATAGCTTTGATGAGCTTCTGCAGCACCTTCCAAGTGAATATTAATGAACCACCAAAAAGATAATGCTATCAGAATTAAAATTCTAGGCCATTAGAAAAGAAAAACTAATAAAATACACATATTTTTCAACTAAATAGCGCTGGAATAGTAACTAATAAGCAGTGCAAATACAAGCACTGGTAAAACATGCTTTTCTTCATAGTTTTGATAACTAAATAAAAAGTATGCGTAGACTGTAGAATATAAAAATGCTTACATTTGTTAAGCTTTAAAGCAACACTAATGAAGAAATATAAATCACAAAATAAAACCAGAATGCTATAGGACTCATCATCTCAGAATCTTTTTAACATCTTTACATGTTTCAGTAAATATTTCCTGAAAGATCACACTGTGTATAAACAAAAGCTTATGACTGAACAGAATTGGTTTAATGAACATAAATACGCAACTACATAAAGTTCTGGAAAGTCTTCAAGCCTTACGATCTAAATAAAGCATATGTGTGAGCAGAACTAATTCTGTTCTCTTCTACTTGCATAATTTGGGACTCTTCTGACTAGATTTCAGTTGAGCTAATCTATTAACAACAATGTAACTAGAATCAAATTTGAATTCTGCACAGTTTTATAAACCACACTGCATTGAGCCATGTGACTAACATGTGTTGCACATTGTTTCTTCTTTGATCCTTCCTCCAGGGGAAAAGCAGAAGCAAAGATGTTTCGTGTTTTGATAGGATTTGGGCATTATTTATGTGTGTGTATAACTGAATATATGCAGTATTAATTATTCATGCTAAGCAAGCATAGGCAAAAACATTCCCCTTGCTCTTGACAGCAAAGTGGTACAGTATGTCCCGTCTACTATTTCCTGAAAGAATTCACTTAGCAAAATTAAACCAACCCCACTGACATTTAACCCCTTAGGTAAACCTTCATTTTCTTCAGTTTTTCCCTGTGTTGCAGATCACCACAGGTTTCACCATGGTCTTTTAGGTTTGTGTGTCTGTATGACAGGGTGTTTTTAAGATGCTGAAATTTAATTTAAATTCTGTGGAAAGCCAACCTGAAAAGCAAAGGTTTGATACATTCCCAAAACAAATTCTCTTGTTCAAGGAAATGCACTGAGCTCCCTGTTTTACACTATTTCCTACATACTCAATGTCTGCTACACAGGTGGATTTTACCATCCAGCCAGGAGGTCACACAGACGTGGAACAGCTGAAACCCAGCCTTTGCCTGTCAGGATAGGATGCTGTTTCCAGGCCAGCCAAGAAATTATTCCACACTCAATGGAAAATGCTTTCCAGCAGACAACAAAGCATCAGCAAGGAACGATGAACTACAGAACAAAGTGACAGCCAGAATATGTACAAAAAAGAATGGCTGTCCTACTCCAAACTTTCTAAAATCTTCCTCTGCCACAGATAGCTTAAAGCTGTTCTCGGAACACCAGCCACTCATCCAAAAAACAATTAATGAAAGTTGCAATATGGTATCCGTGACTGATTTGGTAAGCACAAAGACACAAGGAAAGGGGCAGTTTGGAAAGGTCTAGACCACAAGTCCTGTGAAGAGTAGCTGAGGGAACTGTGGTTGTTTAGACTAGAGAAGAGGATAGGAGACCTTACTGCTTTCTACCACTGCCTGAAAGGAGGTTGTAGTGAGGTGGGTGTTAGTTTCTTCTCTAAGTAACAAGTAATAGGATGAGAGGAAATAGCCTCAGGTTGTTGCCAGGGAGATTTAAGAGCCATGTGGATGAGGTTCTGAAGGACATGGTTTAGTGGTAGTATTAGCAGTGTTAGGTTAACTGTTGGACTTGATCATCTTAAAGGTCTTTTCCAACCTAAAAGATTCTGTGATTCTATTCTAAGGTTCTATGATGGTTTTCTGGATCATCGTGAGTTTCTTGGGCCACACCGGCTCCTGAGTAGGCCTGTTTGACTTACTGCTATATTATCTGGGCAGGAAGTCTGTGGACTCTGTTGATCAGCACCTTTATCTTGCTGAGACAAAGGCATGGGATTCAGAATGGCTCTGTATCTCCATCACATCTAGGACACATACCTTATATAACTGTAGCTTACCTCCTGCTTTCCTGTCATAGCCTAGTCCAAATTTAACACCACAGCCACAAGTTGCCCTGACAGTTTACTGTTTAACAATTTTTTGTGAAAAAACATAATTTAGAGAGAGCAAAAACTATGCCACAGAAGATAAAACCTCATTAGTATCTGATTTTTGGCAGGTGTATTGCAAAGAATGGCAATAATGTGCATGAACAAGGAACGAATGAGAATGCCTGGGTGTAGTAGCACCCAGAGGAACACACAGCAAGGACAAGGCTCCCAGAAGGTCGTTAATGGCACGCAGATCAGCAGGTCATCGAGACCCCAGCTCACTTAAGCTTCAAAAAGACATTGAGATCCAGAGACAAAGAGCAGTGATCAAAGCCTGACCACTCACAATGGGAAAAAGAATGGAAACACCGATCACTGTTTGCTCCAAAAGGGCACAAAAAGGCATATCCAAAACCTACACAGGGTTGCCAAGCCAGGAGATGTAAGGACATGAAAGGACATGAAACATGTCCTTCATGTGATGGTAACTGATCCAGAGCCTAATATCTGGACAGAAATATCATGGTGCCAAAGGCTGGACAGACTTCTTGGACACTGTGCACATTCTGGTGCTTGAGTGTGACAGCGAGTGAGTGAAACCTACCTCAGCTCAGGATTTATTTTATATAAAGTCACCTTTCCCACCTATGAGATCTCCCCATGGGTATTTGCTATGTTGTCACTATGTACAATAGTACAGCTAAACACTATTCCACGCAGTTTGTATGCAAAATACTTAGTGCAGTTTGGGGGACTTTGTTGCTGCCAGGAGATAATGGTCTTGCCCACATTAGTGGTTTTGTTTGCACCAACAGTGTATTTTTAAAGCAGATCTTCTAGCCATGTATGTTTCCAATGCTTTTGACAAGCAAGGAGCAAGGAGGCTCCCTTGTCATCAAACTTTCTCAACCTCTTATGCTTACGTCACCAGCTTCCCAGTGTGCATTATCTTTAGGAACATACCTTGAGTTGTCTCGCTAAGCTGGCAAGGTGCATAAAGCATCACTGAAGAGTTCTAATTGACTGACCCTTCAAAGTTTAGTTGCTCCAGGATGTTCTTGGTAGAAGGATGTTAACTGTTCCTCCTTTGGTTTGTCAGCATACAAAGAATATCTGGCCTATGTATAACACTACTGTCTTGTTCAAAATGTTAATCTTCAACAACTACAATAACAGGCAGGGTTTTTAAAACTACATTTTGTTTAATTTTTTATTTTGATTGATTTTTTCTTTCAAGCAGAAACACAAAGACATATCCAGAAGCATTTATAAAGTTATTGACTTTTAACTATAAGCATCCTGATCTCTAAACTAGAAATTATCTCCGCACTGTGTCAATATAAACTTCTTTATTACATTTAGCTTTTGTGCCTGATTTCAATGCAAAACAGGGACATAATGTCCTTACTATCTAATATCTGGGCTGACTTAAAGAAACCAATTAGATGAACTCACTTAGCTCGACTAAATTTCCCAGCTTTACAGGCCTCCATGACAAAACATGTGACTTAAGTCAGCATCCATGGAGTTAATTTCCAGCAAAAGGTCCAAGGCATCACTAACTACATCCCTTCCTGGCTTATTACAGGCAAAAAATCAAAAGCGAAGGCCAGCCATTCCCCTCAACACACACAGTCCAAAAATAACAGTGAAGTATCATGAGATCTTTCCATAATTGCTTGACCCAGTGTTTCCTATAGTATCTTCCAAAAATGCGTACTTTGCTGAAAATGTAACACCGCCTAGGCTGTTCTTAGCAGTTCTGTCATCCATCATACCTTGTAAACAACCAGAATTTTTCATCTAAAGTAGAAAAAAACTTGCAGACCTGAACACTCACCTCCTAACATTCTTGCCCACACCAAAGGAGCAGAAGTCTATTTAATTTTAAAGAAAGAAACATTATATGGTACTACAGCGCTTTGTAAAGGAGCTGGAAGTGATACGCAGTGGAAGGAAGCCAGAAAGAAAGAGGAAATAATGTTCTTTGGCAAAATGAGTCCAGAGCTGCCAGCGTCTGATGGTGGCAGTGCTGAAAAATGAGTTCTTTGCCAAACAGCAGCAGCAGCTTATTGAAGGTCATAATCACAGCTCAGCAGTGGATTCAGCAGCAAATTTAACTAATCATCATTGAAATGTCAGAACAGTAACACTAGCCCAGCAGACTGGATTAACTATTCTAAAAGCACAGAATATGTGACAGAAGAAAACGATGCCTTTTGACGCACGCAGGAGTCTCCCAAAGATTATGGTCTAAACTCAGAATTGCAGAGGACCCTAGACCAGCTTACAGCCCACTTTGCTGAAGTTAGGGGAAAACCCCACACTTCACACTGGAAGGGAATGTCAGAGCTATGCTTAGAAAGCTAACAATGGATCCCAAGACACTAAAGAAAGATATAGCTATTTCCTCTCATCAAGAGTAACTGAAATTTGACCCAGGCTCTTGTGAAGCCCCATGCGAGCAGATGTGGGACCGAGCAGAGAGAGAAATGGATTAACAAAATGTCAAAGCAAAAAGGATCACTCTAAGGTGAAATAAGCCGTGGAACACTATGAACTTAACAAAACTGTCCTTCAGGAATGAAGTCTCCCAACTGGCAGAATGTTATGAGAGCAAAGATATAAGAATAGTGCACACAGGAAGTATAGGATACAAGCCATTAAGCAGAGGAAGACTTAACTGAATGGTCATGATCAAGGCTAGTACTGAATTACAACATATATAAAGACAAGAGACTTAATTTTACAGTAGCATAGAGGAGGGTGAATGTTACAAAACTGAAAAAAAAAAGACTTGCGGCAGCTGAAAAAAGCAGGGAAAAAATCCCAAATACCAACGCTTTTAAAAAAGACACCTTGAGATAAATTTTCAAAGAGGACAAGGATAAACAAGACCAAAAGCCAAACTGAGGCCTTGGTCACAGGCAATAAGCATATCATAAAGTACTTGCAGAAGGTCTCAAAGTTAAACACAAACATAAATAAAACCTCAACTGTGACGAGAAAGGCATACTTCCTGATTCATATAAAGTCAGACCTTTGACCACCAGATTTTGTTTATGTAAGAATTTACTGGACAAAATGTGTATTTTTGGGAAGAGAAACTAGCCTTAAAGCACTGTAAAACCATGAGATCCAAATCTTCACAGCATAAGAGGGTAGCGGTGAAGGCCTCATCTAACCCATATCCAATAATTTAGTATTCAATGAGGAGAAATTAGTAAGATCGTAACAATGATCTCCAAGACCTGTTGTTGTCCATGAAAGAGAAATTATTCTTAATGAACAATGAATTATTCCACTAATTAAAGAAGATAGCTGTGATAAGTTGTTTGTTTGGTTGGGTTTTTTTCTGCCAGAGAATGTGTCAATATGAATACCGGTACTACAAACAAGTATGTACGTACATACATACATGTATGTACTTGGGAAGGCTTATGGAGAAATGTGGAAGAAACACATGGTTACAAGAAAAATTGTACATTGCAGAGACCTAATCTTCATCATTTTATAGTCTAAAAGTTCTGTCTTGATTATTTTTTCTTCTGCTATTTTTTCTTTTAATTTGTCATTATTCTCAAGTTTTCTGGAAGGAAAAAAAAAAATCTTGAATCTATATCCTGGAGTAAATAATTCACTATTTCTGTATTTCAAAAGATCCAAAAGCCCCTGTGTGTTGCTCATTTTAAATTACGTGACAATCTCACTTCTTCAAAAACACCAATACTAGCATAAAGAGTTCAACTCACAGACTAGGAGCAACATAAATCTTACGGAGTTCTCTTTCTCTTTGTAAACATTCTGTGGTCCTACTTGCTTCACAATCAAGTTAGACTTGAGTTGCCTTGTATTAAAGCTTCTATTCTGGTTTTCACTTTGGAAAAAGAAAAGGAGCAATATGAAAAAATAGGCTCTTTTAGCATCAGTTCACAGAAAATCCATTCAAACAAGCCCTTCTAGCAGAAGTGAGAACAAATACCAAATCAGTGCAAAGATACATGTACGAACTTTGAAAGCCTTCTTTCACAGTTTTGGACAGGTTTTTGGTTTTGTTCTTAGTTAAAAGGACTTTTAGGTCAGTTTGTTTTAAAAGACTCACAAAACAGGACATGAGCTATTACTAATAACAATAATAAAAGATTTGAACAAAAAGCAAACGCAATCAACACAGTACTGGGATCCCTGCAATGGGGACTGAACATGCTCATCTCCACCATTTACTTCTGTCACTTCAGAATGCCATCAAGGACTCTGACATCCCTAAAGGGCAATCCTAACATGCAAACATTTCCTAATAAAGGCCAAAAGAAGCTTTTAATAGGGTACTAACCCCACCTTGAAGTCTACAGAAATTATACACTTACACAATGAAAAAACGTAAGTTTGCTGCTTGGCAGGTTTCAGAAAACAAGTATTGCTTACACTCTGTGAGACTAAAAGGAAAAGCACACCACAGGAATTGTCTGACAGGGCTATGTGGTCCCTGCCCTAACTAGGTACCGTCGGAAGAACTACTCGTTACCGTGGCTTTTGTTCACTACAAAAAAAATAATAACAGACAAATAATATTCATAAAGTGTTACTGCAGCAACTTAGCAAACTCATAATGTTTATCCTTCACTGGTGTCAAATACACAATTTGCAAAACATACCTACTAATCTGGTTGTGCTTTGAATATGTTCACTAGCTACAACTTTTTCCAGTTTGTTCCCTCACAGGTTTTTATGTTATTACTCATTTCTACTTATTTTCCTTCACCTTATCACTGCGTAGCTAATCCTCTACCTGTTCTTCTTCACAACACATTTCTCAATTTCCCAGTTATGCCTATGCCTTTTTCCACACTGCCTCCTGGCAGTTTCTATAGCCCTGCAGCCATAAACAAGAGAAAGTTGGCAATTTGTCTACTGTCAGATAATTAAATAAAAGGCACTCAGAACGTGGTCTTTATGCACAAGCCTGCCTGGAGAAGGCACCTCAGTACAGATGTACATAGCTAATCTGAGTACTGGAGGCAGTCTACACTTCTTGGGACTAACATCGCATGCCAAGTCCCCCTGCTTCTCAGTCGGAAAGCAGTGAGACGCACTTAGCCTAATGTACACTGCAAGCAATATCAGGGGAAGCAGAGAAAGGGTAATCTTAATCTTTTGGGGGTTTTTCCCCCCTCAATCTTTTTTTTTCCATGCCTAAGAAGCAGTGCTATAAAATAACAAGCCTCGCAGGTGAAACAGTCACGCAGTCCCAACATAGCCTTTCACTATCCCCGCTCCCTCACCAGCCAGGATGCCTGTTACTACAGTCAGATGTGGTAGAAAAATCCAATCTCTGGTCCCTGATTTCATTTGATAGACAAAAAGGGCTCAAGGAAAACATGTTTCATTTCTGTATTCACAGAAAGTGACTTTGTGCACAACTGACCAGTGGCCCACCAAAGACTACATCTGTCTAAAGCACAGATAGAAGAGTGAATTTCTTCCTCTGCCAGAGTCCCAGAAGTTTCAGATAAATAAGAAGAGAAAGCCATCATCAGAATCTGCTTTCTGTGTACCAACCTCTATACTGTCAGGTAAGTAATCTTGATTTGCACCAGATCTCCTATTTTCAACATTGACACAATATACTTCATCAGAATTAGGAAGAGCATTTAATACCTCATCTTCATTAACAGCTGTAAAGCCCAAAACCTAACTTTTTTTTTTTGTGATTGAGCTGTAAAATTTCATAGACAAATTATGATCTCATGCACATGGGACAGATCTCCACAGAACTTCATGGAATGACTGATGATTTACATTAGCATTACAGGAATAAAACATTCATTGTATCACATTCAAAATAAGAAAAATCATCAGCTGCATGTATTGCCTGGTTGCTGAACCTGCAGTTTTTTGAGCAAAAGCATATTGCTTCCTTGGACACATCATTTGGAAAACCAAATCAAAAATATCAGCACGAATGTAAAACAGATTAAATCATAAACCACATGTCATGGGCAAGGGGAAGGAACAGAATTTGGACTTGTTTAGCAACAAACAGTTGTAAAATACTGGTGTTTTAGACTACTTCTACATTATTGCCAAATAATTACATGTTCTAAAACAGGTAACTGGTCTTTGGCTCACAGCTTAACTTTTTTATTTTTCAACAGCTACACAGGAACACTCATTGTAGGACTGGAGGAGGAAGAGAGAGGAGGAGGGTTTTGGTTGTTTGGTTTGTTGGGGTTTTTTTTAAGGATTGGAAGAGGAAGAAGGGGAAAAAATAAAGCTATTTTTCTTGTCTAAGACTATACTGCTGCTTCAATCTAAGCGTAGCTTACATCATCAGAAAGATAAAAAGACTTAGAAAAATAGTCATGATAGACACCTTTACACCTAGCCAATAATGAAATGTCCCACACTAATTCTACTACACCTAAAAGGATTTCTTACTGGACAGTGGAAGAGGAAACAAAAAAAAAGTCAAAAAATACATCTCTTAGTTGAACCAAACCCACCAGTAAAATCAACATTAGATGAGAAAAACTAGCACCATTTAGTCTAGGAAAAAAACACAACCACCATCCCCCATTCACAACAGCTGATACACAATGTTTTCTTGAACTAATCATGCTGCAGGAGGACTTTGTTGGCACCAAATAAGGAATTTCCAAAAGCTTAACTGCATTATGAAACAATATCTAAATATATGAAAAAAATCAGTATATTGCCATACTGTGAAAACATTCCATATAAGATGATACCACAGGCAGTAAGACTAATATTAGAATCCTTTATCAGGATATTAGAACCTCTGTCACTAAAGATCCCGTCCCTTAGTCCCCATTTCAATAGCTTTTATTGTTTTTAATGTACTGAAACTCCTACATGTGAAATTTTCATTTTCCAGTAGAGGTAATAATGAAAACGCTTCTGGCGTTATTAAAAACAAAGAGTAAAAAAAGGAAGCACTATAGATTATTCCAATTAAAGGCTGGGGTTTTTATAGTACTAGCAGCCAAGTAGTTTGCAGTATGCATTCCAAACTTGGCAGATAAATAGTACTTATTATTACAAAAAAGAAAAGGTTGGAAAAGCCGGTGCAATATTTAAACATTGGGTTTGGGTCCAAACAATACGGGCTCAGTTCCTTACTTAACTTTGGCATGGGATGGAAGAGGAAAAGGGAATTGAGAAATTGTGTATTTCTTTGAAACATTCTCCTGTAACATCTAAAGGAACAAATCCGCTATCTGTAAAATAAGAATAAATTC
This sequence comes from Eurypyga helias, assembly GCF_000690775.1. Classification (NCBI taxonomy): domain Eukaryota; kingdom Metazoa; phylum Chordata; class Aves; order Eurypygiformes; family Eurypygidae; genus Eurypyga; species Eurypyga helias. The sequence goes on along the minus strand of NW_010245217.1, from coordinate 14,169 downwards.
CTACTACTTCCCAGGATTTTCTGAAAACAAAAATATTTTAATGGTTGAAAGGCTCTAAGAGAACCATGGCAACATGAATGAGTCATACAGGTAACATCGAGAGGGAGGTGTCATTTGTCACTGAACATAAAAGCCAAAGCAGTAGCACAGGTAACAGTAACAGAATCTTAGAACCTCACAAAAAAAAGTCAAGTTTGAAAGGACCTCTTTTCACCCCCTCCTAGGATGGAGGTTCCACAAACTCCCCGGTTTCTGTGCTTAGGCATGAGCATTGCGAAAGCTCATTTCCTTACAAGTCTGAATTTCCTCACTGCAACTTGTTGCCTCATAAATTTTCCCAGTGCACCTCTGAGAGGACCATGGCTTTGTCTCTTCTGTGACAGGTACCTACTTCAGGTAGTAGGAGATAGCAATTAGGGTCTCAGTTAGTCTTGCCCTTGGCTAAGCAGATGTAGCTCTACCAGCCTCTTCTCACACCACATACCCTCCTACTGGCTAATAATCTTAGTGGCTTCCTGCTGGACTCTGTCCAGCTTCTAAGCGTTTCTCTCGTAACAGGAAGCCCAAAACTGGGCACAATGTAGTGCTGCAAGTGTAGAGAAGACTATTGCCCTAGGCTAGGGGTGGGTGAGTGGAGCAGAGGCAAACCGAAATTGTCTGTGACTATCCAAAAAGGTTCCCTGGCCAGAAGCAAAAGATGGAGCTCAGCATGGATCGCTTTACTCTTAAGAACTGGATTTGGTAGAGTTTTTGCTCAGCAACATCACTGTTCTGTAGGAACATGCATTCTCTTGGCCTTCCCTGGGGCACTCACCAGAAGTACTCCAACTACTACTCATGGAAGGGTTAGGGATCTCCTATGAAAACTTCCATATGGAGGGACATGATGTAGCCCATCAGCACTACATAGGGGAAAAAAAAAGAAAAAAGAAAAGGAAAACAGAGCCATCAGGTTTTTTGCATATTTTGGTGGGTTGTTTTTGTTTAAATCTGAAACCAAGGCTGCAGTGAAACACACTGATATTAGCAACTAGTGCCAGAGAAAAAGCAGTATGCATGGATTTAATGCTTTGTATGCGCTTCCTTTTGCTTTAAGCACCGCTGGTCTTGCAGACAGCATTTAAAATCTAAAATCTGTTACTCAGTTCAGGTTCTCTCAGGTGGGGCCAATAAATTGTGGAATACAAGGGATTACAGCAGACAGAGTATAAGAAAGCTTTGCATACCTAGTATGGCAAGTCAAATCAGAGATAATTGCAAGACAAGCCTGTGGCTGCTTTGAAGACTGCCTTTCTTTTGGACCTTTTCAAATTAAGCTTAGGGCTTCAAAACAATTAGCTACAATATTAAGTATCTTCTTTCTTATCACTTACAGCATATACAATGAAAATCTCTACATTTGTAAGCACTGTACTATTTATGTAACTCAGAAAGTGAAATGAAATGTAATATTGCTGATTGGGAATACAATATTAAACAGTAGATGGACTATTTTACTACTAATCTCTTATGGCCTCAAGTTGCATCAGGGGAGGTTTATATCAGACATTAGGAGAGACTTCTTCACTGAAAGAGTGGTCAGGCATTGGAACAGGCTGCCCAGGGAAGTGGTGGAATCACCATCCCCAGAGACGTTCAAGGAACGTGTAGACGTGGCACTTCAGGACATGGTCTAGTGGGTAGGGCAGTGTTGGTTTGATGGTTGGACTAGATGATCTTATAAGTCTTTTCCAACCTTAGTGATTCTGTGATCTACAACAAAAAAATATGTTTCCATCATGTTATGCTGCTCTATTGGTAGAAACAAAAAGGAGAATGGTAGAGATAAGTAGGATACAGAGAGGAGAACTCACTCTGAAAATCAATTTCAAATTCTCAAAAACAGTGTTTAGTGATGACAATGAATTACTACTTTCATCTCTCCATACTGTATGTTTCTATACACAGGTCACTTTTGAGGGAATACTTTTAGTTTTTAAATGCCATGCAACTCACACACACACAAAAAATTGTTAGCATTGCCTACACACAGATATGCACACATATGAAGGGCAGGCATGGATATATACAATTAGGCACACATAAATATATAATCTGTGTAATATGTAACAACTATGATATGCATAAACATATGCCTATCTCTCATATGTGTGTACAATACACACACTTTTCCTGAGCTAAACGATTTTATGCTAGCTTTAAGCTGGGATCAAATCTTTAGAGCAAGTTATAAACCACTTAAATACAAGTTTGTACTGAAAATGCTTAGGCACCCTTAACTATAATGACATTAGTAGGCTCTGCAGTAATTCCAGTCCTAGAATTTAATAACACACAGTTACCCCTCTACAGTTGCATCAAAAAAGTGCTATTAATTCTCCAGTTACTACAAGAAGAAATGTCATTATTTTGTAGCTAAAGCCAAGAGAGATGGAGGCAAAGAAGAGAGAATTGCTTCATGTTCCAGCCTAAGTCCCCAGTTCAAAGTAATGGGACATCTTACAAGGTTTATTCTAGACATTGCTAATGTTTATTTTGCCCATTTGAAGTAAGTGAATTTCTGTACAAGAGCCAATTTTAGGCAGGTTTATTTAATAAAGATATGTATTCCTTGAGTGCTTTTCTAATCGCAGCACAGGTCCTACGTCGTCAATAAACTCAGATATAAGTTTCGCTGGCCAAGAGCCCTTTTAACAATTCACGTGTCATACAGCAAAAGCAGCAAGAGATCTTTAAATTCCTAAACCAATATTCGTTGTTTGTCACATTAAACAGCTACCATTTGTAATTTTAAGTTGCACATTCGAAGCACAAGTAAATCCACGTGTTCTAAAACTTCTCTTTTTGTTTTAATTCTGGACAGCAATCTATGACTGAGATTATCTTCTTGTGGTACTATCCAAAAAGTGAAGCATCTTAACACAGGTAATTATTGTACTTTGTCTTTTAAAAGCACTAAGAACACCCTATGGAAAACTACCAGAAATGCAAAAGAAACCCCCCTGGTACTGTAGAATACACATCTGGCTTGTTTATGAATACATACCAGAGGCTCACTTTAGGTGTTTATTATAAGGAAAGACACGTTTCAGAACTCCACATGAGACTGGGTGTCAGTGGCAGGGACTGGAGAGTGAGTTACTTGTTTTGCAACAGATGTAGTTTGCACATGCAAAGCTGGATGATTAGGTTTGTGTCCTCTAAAGTGTCCCAACAATAGGGCAATGGGTTTCAGAGATTTATCATCTTTACCATCATCAATGATACTCAAGCAAGACAGTTTTACCATTGTTTTACCAGTTCTGTCATTTTTCACATTTACCCTCTTACCATATTTTTCAAATAAAGAGATGCACATAGTACTTTCCCCAGTTTACCTACTAAAACCTGGTGATAGTCGTTTTCTAGATGAAAACGTCCTCATGTTAGTCTTTCTCCTAGATAGCACAGAGAATGGATGACTGAAACAAGTGAAGAAGTCTCATCAGAGATAGCTGTGACACAACACTGTGAACTCAGCTTCCGTACTCTCATGTCCACGAAGACAGAGCAACCTCACACCTGAACAGCAAGGGAAGTCAAGACTGACACACTGCTACAGTACATTTGCAAGATCATCTATGGATCTCGCTGTGTCTTGGTGAGTGGCTGCTGAGGAACTATGAGGATGGCTGAAATTCTGTTTAAGTTCAAAATTCAGTTTCAAAGCATGGAACTTACATTACTGTAGAGCCTTTTCAACCCACCTTAAGCTGCAGTAGTTGATTCCACAGTTTTAGTAGACTACCGAGTTGTTTTCTTCTTTACGCTGTT
>NW_010245217.1:0-10326 GCF_000690775.1 Eurypyga helias | reverse complement strand
CTACCTTGAGATATCACACTAAAGCAACAGGACACGTCAGCTGAACTGTGGTGGTTGTACAAGCCATTTGAATAATCTCCCTTTAGGGAATAAGTATAGAAGCGGCTATTGCTGTGGCACTGTCAGAAGCATGGTGAAAAAAACCAGTCTGTTTATTCTTCATAGCCTCAAAGGCTATTTCACCAACCTGTCAGATTGTGAAACACAAGTCTAAGAGGAAAGAAAGAAATTCAAAAGCAACTTGTGTATGTTGGGTTTATGTGCGTATTAATGCCTATGAATCTTTGCACGTTCAAGCTTAAAAAAAGAAGGGCATGGTTTTCTGATGGGTGCTCAGACTGGAAAAAGAAAAACCCCCTGTATTTAAAATTTGTAAATATCCCACAAATTAAAGAAACAAGACTTCCCCTAACACAGTCTTACGTCTTATACTTAAAATGTGTAGTTGCCAGAGCATCAACTGCCTTTTTTTGGGGGCTTGTTGTTTGGTTTGGTTTTTTTTTATGGTATAGTAAGACATAGTGCAAACCAATTTAGTTGTTAGGTGGTGGGAGGGTGTAAATAGTCAATAATAACAAGAAAAATTGTTTGCAGCAGGTCACCTCTAGATCCCATTTTATCACACTCAAATTGCTTAACCTTTTATTGTCTCTTCTCAGTGTGCTGCAGTGGTCAAACATAATTGACATCAGTGAAGATGCCAATAGAAAACCAGATAGTGCCTGGCTTAAGAAGCCACCTTATACAAAACTTGAAATTTTTCTTAAAAAGAAGCAGCCATTTTATTTTTCAGTGCCATTCAAAGCCTATGTGCCAAGTTAAAACTAAAGAACTCTCTATTTTATACGTACCTATTTTCAAGAAACTAAAGAGAAAAAAAGAGATATTGAACTTAAGAAATGTCTTTGCTTTAATAATCTTTTAAATATCATTCTGAAGGGGAAGAAGGACATGGTCTTAGGAATAATCAATCTTATTTCTGATATTTGTTTACAGTAACAATATTTCTCTGACTGTAGCAATTTTATAAAGTTATGAGAAACAAATTTTGCTTTCCATCAAGAAATAAACTTGTTTTATTCTCTTTGCAGGTTTACATTCAAAAGAATGTCTGTTAAGAGTTAATTGACCAACAAGGCAGCTCAGCACATTAGTAGGGAAATATATTGTGCCTGAAGCACTCCAAATCCTGTTTGATCCCAAAATGACAACTGGATGAACGACTGTGACTGCAGTGGTAGCAAATTACACTCCAAGCTCCAGCTAAGAGTCAGAAAAAGGTCTCAATGTCTAAACACCACTAAGTTCATATGCATGTGTCATTCAGCCACGTACTCTGAATTACTGCTATCACAGCTAAGAGGCCAAGTGGGATGAGTTTCAAATAGCTTTATTTTCTTGAAATAGTAAAGCAGTGCTTCAGCAAAAGTAAAAATTACTAAATTACAGCAAAGTAAAAATTACTAAATTAATCTACCCCATCAGTAGATTAAAATTAGTTTCATTAAAATTCTAATTAAATTTTATAGCACTGAAAACTGAATCCAAATTCCTAGGATGGTGACAAATTTGAGGAAGGAAAGACTCAAGTGAAATATATTCAACTAAATGTTTAGACGTCTGGAAGACAGATCCAAGATTGCTTTGAATTCAAAACTGAGTGTACGTTATATCCCATGTAGCTTACCATTAATTTTCATCATGGAGAGTACTTTCTGGCATTGAAAACAAAACCAACATTTTAAATAGATCCCAATTTTTTTTCTCACTTTCAAAACCTCTTCCCAATAAGTATCACATTTTCCCCCTCTTCATTCCTCAAGCCTAACCTCTGGACTCCCTTTGCTAAACACATGTATATTGAGTTATTATTTACAGGAGCATTGCTAGCCATGTGAGGCTAGCAAACACACCAAATATCTACCAGAACAGCTACTATTCAAAAGCAACCTATGTTATTCAAAGTGAATCTCTATTTGTAAGTCTTTATGATAGTTTTTGTACCATAGACAACGCAGATTTCACATGTATTTTCCACAATACTAAAATAAGCATTGTTTACTTATTTGTGTGTGACTTACAAATAATTCTCCAAATGAAAAAATGCCAACTGGAAAAACTGCCTCTGGGAAAAAAAATTGGTAATTTACATTCAAATTATATTAAAGTCACTTGCATGATTAAGTCAAATTTCACTTATGTTTAACCAAGTCATGATTCTGCCAAGAAATATACTAAGTAAAGATGCAAGTATGACTTTTCAATGAAAAGGACTTTTCTTTGTAAATTTGAGGGCGTGCAAAACCTTTTGCAGTACAAGGAATCAAGATATAGGGCAATTTGCAGTCTCTCATGTTAAAAAAAAATAATCAAACAAAAAAACACCACATATACAAGCAAAGAAATATGCAAGATTCAAGTTAAGATTCTCCACTACACAATTAATTAAAAATAAGTTAAAAAGAAATTATCAATTTTTCTTTCTCCAGACATTATGCTTTCATTTTTCACTGTAATTTTTGTACATGTTTATTTCTGTCTGGATAATCAAGTAGTGACAGGTAAAAAAATAGAATAGGGATAGTTCATATTTAAGGACTACTCTAGCAAATATTGTGTCAAATTAATACAACTGAAAATGTTGTGGAAATAAGCTTATACAAATGTATACAGTCACAAACAGCTTCTACAGCTAAGGCAAATGGTCAATCACCGTTCTGCAAGACTGAACAATACGAAAGACTCACATTTAGGTTTGACACTTGGATATTTTCCAATAGTCCTGATTGATTTTACTATAGATTTATCAGCTGTTGTTGGAACACTGCAGACATACAGATCGGATAAATGGTGGCTACAGATACACAGATCAAAGAGGCTGCTTGGGCACTTTTTTTTCCTCACCCTCCTTTTATTTTTTTTCTTTTCTTCTTCTCCCATTTCAATTTAAAATGTTAACAACCTCAGTGACATAGCCTGCAAAGACTGAAGAGTTCTGCTGATATACTGTGTTTTGAAGAAAGGGATATTCTTTCCTCTAAAAATGCCAAAAAACATAAACATGAGAGGAGTGACTAAAATCTTTATAAATAGGAATTGAAAGCTAGGTTGCTAAATCCATATTTAGCCAGCTATGTAAGTTGACCTGATTTACAAACATGCCAAGCATCTCCATGTTTCTGTCATCAAACACCATTCAGGTTTCAAGGGTGTCCAGCATACCTAAAAATGAGGCCACTAATTTTACAGCTTAAACAGCATTCAAATAATCTAACATTGAGATCCTGTTTTGAAAATGTCAGTATGTTGCTCAGAAGTTCTTTAGTTCCACCTACTTCCTACCTCCGCTGGGCAAAATTGCTATAAGAACAGCCAAACTAGGTAAGACCAGAAGTCCATCTATCCCACCATTCTGTTGTCAGCAGTTACCAGTACTAAGTGTTTAAGGAAAAAGTAAGAGCATGGTACATACCAAGGGACACTTTTCTCATCATATTCTTTTCGATCCTAGCACCATGTGGTGTGACTAGTCAAGTTATTGACGCATAGTGGCTTGGCTAAGAATTTTTCCTTATGCTAGCACTTATTACAAAACTAGTATATCTGAAGTATATTAGTTCAAACAGAAATAGCAGTAATCTTATGTTATTCAAACCACGAGTGCTGTGAACAAAAAACTCTGAAGATCATTGTTCCAAAAAAAGTACTTCAACTCAATGCAAACAATGGCTTACAACCCCCAGGGGAGTAAAATAAATACCAGCACATTTGCCGTGAAGAAGTAGAAAGATGGTAAGCAGTTTCTAAAGCCACAGAAACACAAAAGGTTGGTGTGACTGTGAAAAGCCCTCAGTCTTTATCGCGGAAAAAAATCACGTCCATGGGGAAAATTAAAAACAAAACAAAAGAGGACTTACACAATTAAGAAGTATAGGTCTCAATCACAGGCTCAGGTGGCACAAAAAGTTAGGCTCTGTATCTGAAAGAATGTTTTTCCTCAGGAAATAAAAAAGAACAGGAATTCAGAGTCTCTTCAGGTTTTGCCAAAATGAAAGGAAATGGAGTTGTAGGTCAGCAGAAGACACTTTGAAACACTAGGTTTTCAAATGTGGCCAACAAAACTGGACTGGCAGTTAACTGATTCGAAGAATGCCAACAATCAGGGAACATACAGACCTATTTTTTTGAAGTCTTTCAGCCACCTTCGTTCACATGAGTAAACCGCTGGCTCATATGACAGCATTTACAACCATGAAATAACTCTGCTATTTAAATGCCAACAGGGTTCACAGTCGTTCAGGGGATAGTGTGACATCATCAACAGCACCAAAAAATGGTGCCACTTTTAATCTCCTGCTTTTACCCTCTTAGCTTTCTCACTGAACATAAACAATGTGCACCTTTCAGTGTAGTGTGAGGTCGGGGATCTCTTGCCTGAACAATCGAGGAGCTCTAGAGTCTTTGCAGTCTGACACACTTCCCTACTCCTTTTCCTCCAATTCACTCCCTTCTGCTAGAAGAGAACTTAAAATCAGATAATTAAGTGCTGTTAGGTGTTCATGAAACTCTCAAAATGCTACAGAAAGCACTGTTAAGCTACTTAAATTTGGTCCACAATGCCTTATTCATTTAATGTATGTACAGTTTAACATAATATCACCAATGACGTCATGTAGGCCACATTCTTCTTTTACTAGCATAAATTTGGGAGAAGCTATACTGAATCATTTGAAACAAAACAGTGGAAAACCAAAAGAGTGTAAAATTAAATCCTCTAGATTCAATGATCTGCAGGAAGCAAGAGGGGATGATTGCAATTATTATACTCAGTCAAGATCCTATTTCCATAAAGTCCAAAGCAAATTAAAAACCCAGATAGAGATGTACAGAAAACACAAATAAAATTAATATACTGCCTAGTAGAGGTTTCCTCAGAAAGCCTCTGTCAGACTTCAAGAGAAATGCTGCTGACCCACAGTAGCAGCTACTGGAATTAGGCTGCTTAAAAAGCCTAATTAGGTCACTATGCAAGAACTATTACAATTTCATACCAGTCTCAAATGCTGGCGAAACATCCCCCTTAAGTAAAGGGGAGTATTTAGGGATATAAAAGCCACAGTAAGTATTGACTAATGAGGAACAGACAAAGAAAAGTGCCAAACGCTGTAAAGCCCCAATACTTCAGATAATGACTAAAATTTATGACTACTTCCTTCCCTGGCAGACAGGAGTACAATTAGAATTCTCAAAACAACAGCCCCTTTGTGCTGGCATGCTGCGTTATGTTTATACTGCTACAGATAGACTAGAAGATAAAAAAATAAACACTACAGCACCCCTTTTTAACCCAAGATAATAGCTAACTTTTTTTTTTTTAATGTGGGTTTGGACATGGTTTTGCACATAGCTTATTCTTAACTGAAGTCATTTAGGTAATTACCATTGCATGCGCAGGAATTAACCATTTAAGTAGCTTGCGATATACACAGAAGCTTCTATTTCAGAAATCACACGAAACAAGAACAAACACGCTATTATGAGTCACTTCATAACTTCCTTTGCTGTTCAAATACAGCTTGACATTTAAACAGCTTAAATTATTCCTTTATTTCAGTTTTGAAAAATTTGAATGTGCTTGGCTTGATGAACTGCTGAATGAAAAGCATCAGGAAGTATGCATGCCCTTTCTTTCATCCTTTACTTACATTTGATGATATGGATCACTGGAACTGACAGTGGTTAGAAGAAGCATAGGGAAATAAAGGCATAGGTTTTTCTCACCTCCTTCACAAAGAAACCACAATTATGATATTCTGAACACGCAATCTGGACCCAGATAACCACAGATGGCTTTGCAACAGAATGCCCTGCAGGCATCCTCACTATAAATTCTGGGAAAGGTACAGGCAGGGGAAGCTCTGACAACTTCCCAAAGAGCAGTAGCATATCAGCAACTGAATCTTGAAGATTTCTCCTTCTGTGTGCTGTCATTCTGGCCTAGACAACTCTCTTCTCTTCAGTTTTGTAGTATTTGTGCATCTTGCCCTTCAGTGTTCCACTGACCACTGCTCTTATTACACAGCTAAGTAAAATGGCCAGTTTCTTCCTTAATTATAGGGATGACCCATAAGGACCTGTGTCAACCTTTTAGTACCATGTCCTTGAAGCCAGTGGAAATCGCTAAGCAGCTCTACTGATTTCACATGGCTCAAAAACATGGTACACAACATCACATTTACCTCCAAATTAAACCACTATGCAAAGCGCCAGAGAATATAGCGCCTGGTAGGTGCCCGAAGCAATCAAGGCTCATGTAAGTCTCCTGAAGATTTCATTTTGGCATTCACTGAGTTATGAGGCATCATTGAAATCTCAGTAACCAGTACAAGGTATCTACAAACCAATGAGGCTCATATGACAAAGGAGGGTCACTGAAAGCTTAGGTTTTGAATTTTATAGCTCTTCATAAAGGAAAAATGTAAACTTATAGTAAAAGCTATACAATATTATTACATGCCAGCATAATTTCCTACTTCTATCCCTAACAAGGAATGCAAGAGGAAAGCTACAGAAAAAAGACTATGAAACAAAACACGTAGCATGAAACAAAATGTTTCCTTATTTGAGTAGTTATAGAGTTTGTAAAAATAAATAAATTTCTGGTCCCACTAGGCGCTTGGACCGGCAATTTCTGCAATCTATTGAAGTTGCTTCAGATATCGAACCTACTCAACCACCGCCCTAAGAGCTCCAAAACACAAAACTGACTCTCCAGGAATACACCTTTTCTTCCTGTCCTCACCTTTCAAACAGAGCTTTGCATCCCTTGGATGTTTTGTCCACCTGCCCAATCTGAATTGACTCTAGTGTTGGCATTAGACAAACAGTGAATAAAAATAACGTTTCATTCATTCCCTGCTACTACAAACTTCAAATATATACATATATTCTTTAGGAAAATCAAAAGCAAATGGGGAATTTCAATTGTTAGGCACTGCCTTACAACTAATACAGCTAAAATTCTGTTGCCCTTGCATGACCAGAAATCACACTGTAAAACTAAAAATACTTAATTAAGCTCTTTATTCTCCATGAAAACTTGATAATAAAATCCTTACAGTTTGCCTTAGTCAGCTTCCAAAGACCAGTGTTTGACTGGAAATTCATAAATCACAAAAGGCTTATGAATAAACTCTAGATCTGGAATTTAACATGTTCTTATTCTGTCAAGACATAATGGTAAAATCAACACCAAAATAAAACGTGACAAAATGATAGCAGCATCAAGTATTTAAATCAAACAGAACTAATAAAAGAAACTCAGTTTGGCAAATGAGGAAATTCAGATCTGCATGTCTAATGAACTTATATTTTCCTCCCCTGAGCCCTGTTAAAACTAAAATTAAAGATCATAGCACAAAAGATGCAAACAAACCTACCCACATGAAGCCAGAACTAGAGTTTTTCATTTGGTTTAAGAAAAATAGCGCAGCAATTTTATATTGATAGCAATTTGACATTGTCAACTAACTGATAAAAAGGAGTCTAATGAAATACGGTAAATGAGATACTGAGAAGTTTGTTTACCTAGCCATTCCCAGGCTGGAAAAGTTGGAAGGAACTATCAAAACATCGAGCCTGGAAAAGGGGTGGGTGCCTAGTGTGGTATAAGCAGCTGAGAGGCACCGAGGAATTAGCTGAAGCAAATGTTCTTCACAGCGTTCCATAAGGCACCAGGGAGCAAAGACTCTGTAAGGAATGACTGCCTGCAACCTGGCAGCAGGATTTTGGAAACGGCAGGGATATTCCACATGACCACAGATTTCTTCAAGCCATCTGACAATAACAACAGAAAGAAAAGAAAAAACAGTTTAATGTGATACTAGAAATGTGCACAGCTGAGTATGCCAAGACAAGGATATTCTCTAGACATCAGAGTAACAGATAGTTCCCAACTCATTTGTACTCTCACACTGTTCACACACAGGTGCAGCACTGTGAAAACACTCATTACTACATGTCTGAGTAGAACTGATACAGTTATTCATAACTAAAAAAGAGCCTAGACAAACCTTGTTTTCACATTATAAATGTTTCTATATTGTAAATATAATCATAAATTATATTATAGATATGCATCAAAAGAAGCACTCAAAACACACATAAAGAAAACTAAGTAACAATACAAATGTACTTATTTATTCAGACAATTCCTATTCGAACTTGATTAAGAAAATAAAATTTTGTACACATTAACACCAACATATTAAATGCAATTAGAATGAAATACCAAGGAAGCTTATTTTTTTTTCTGTTGTTGTTACTAGAGTTCTCCAGGAACTCCTACTGATTTTTTTTTTCCTTAAATGAAAAACAATAGTAGATACCAATTCAGGCTTATCACCGTAGACATTTGAAAATCTCACATTAGGATCAAGCTCAATTTACATTACTTTTACAAGATACTCAGAGTTGTAGCTGGAAGGAAGGAGGAGTAAATCGTTCAACACTGAATCACATCCTTCACAATAATATATCTGCCCAAATAGACTCATATCTAAGCAGGAATCGAGTTCATGTTTTCACCTGCTAGACTGTCTTCTGTACAGCTCAGGGCCTCTCCTCAGTTTCAGATTTCAACTTAAGGAAGCTGGTCCTACTATGTCTGGACAGGCAAAGCACTTACTGTTACTGTATGTGGCATTGCCCAAAACATTTATATTTGGAAGATCATGCTCCAGATGAGTGCTGACACACAAACCAAAATGATAACACGTAGAAAAAGACGCCAACGCTTTAACACCTTACATAACTCCTTCTGTGAACAAGTGTACTCTAAGCTATTTTATTAATTGCATACGCAAAGAAACTACATCCATCATCACACTTTTTTTTTTAACCCAGCATATTTCTGCTCTAAAATAATGTCATTTCCTATTTAACTATCAGAGATGAGATTAGGCGAGAACATGAAAGCTAGCACCCTACCTCTTGAAAGAAGTTGCTAAGTCCTTAATGACCACAAAGAGATAGGAAACTTATTTAACAGCCTAGCTCCATTAAATATTTTCTTTCATACAGTCTCCTTATGTCAAACTCAGGGGCACCTGGACATAAATTACATTACATATTTCAACAACTTGTTTCATAAATCCTTCCTTTTCCTGCTGCCCAAGAGCTTATCTTCATTATTATCTCTGAGACACTACCTTAACATTTGCTTGTCTATCCTTCACACCCCTTCTAGAAATGCCTGCTACTGTGCCTAAAGTTGGTTTGGTTGTCCAGTCTTAATGACTAAAATAAGGAAAAAGTGTCTGTTGTGCTAACTCCCAAATAAGGATTAATCAGATATGACTGTAAGAGCAGATTTTTAAGGACATAGATTTTTATGTCTTGATTAAGACATAAAAACAACCTTGTACACTTAGGCTATCATTTTTTAATTATGTGTAATAGAAACCACACTTGGAGAGGACTTTCTGATTTTTTGTCAGGTTGTTTGGGTTTTTTTTCCCCAAAACACGTTAGTTTGGTTTATTCCACTTTCACTAACTCAACTGCTGTGGATACATCACACTACCTATGCCAATTAACTCATCCAATGACCATCACACAGACTGGGTCATAGCCATGACCATCAAACGCATTAAAGCTTGTACTAATTTTTGCTACATAAAGTTGCAAAAATCTTTCCCTTTTTTCAGAAGTTGTACAAAAAATTAAAAATTCGTATTCCTGAATGTGCTGTACATTAGAGAGGAATATATAGTGAACATCTACAGCATATTTCAGTTTATATTATAAACACATAAATGGTAGAGGAATAAGCACAAAATAATTTCTAGAAACTTATCAAACCTATAAACTATTTTAAAGCTTGAATAGGCATGTCTTAGTGATCTTTGGTAAAACCTAAACCTTCCTATTCTCAAGATTTATTAGGGTTTTTTTCTTTTTTTACCAAAATTATCCAAGCTGTAAGAATAATTTTAGATTCCAATAAGAAATTCCTATTAGGTCCTCAAATTCCAAAGTCTCACTAGCTTTACCAAAACGGTGAGGACTTCCACTGTCTTAATGTCAACACACTGTTAGCCCAAAAGAGTTATCTAAAAGGAAAGCATTGTTTCAACTAAGTTTCTAATTGCATAACAGAAAAAAATACTTATGGCCTGACTAACCTCATCATTTCCTACAACAAAATAGCACTTGCTGTTGACACGGGCAGAGCAGTGGATATTGCTTGCCTGGACTTCAGCAAAATAATCATCACAGTTTCCCACAGCCTGCTCCTGGACAAACTGGCAAGGCACAGGCTGGATT
>NW_010245216.1:378-3155 GCF_000690775.1 Eurypyga helias | reverse complement strand
AAACCCATTACCCCTCGTCCTGTCAAATCAGAGCCTTCTCTTCTCCAGGCTGAACAAGCCCAATTCTTGCAGCCTTTCATCATAGGAGAGGTGCTCCAGCCCTCTGTTCATCTTCGTGGCCTCCTCTGGACTCGCTCCAACTAGTCTATATCCTTCTGATGTTGTGGGTTCCACAGCTCGACGCAGTACTCCAGGTGGGGTCTCACAAGAGCAGAGTACAGTATTCCCAAAACTTAACTAAGATGACCCATTTTGCTATGACTGACACTGAAGCTGTACTCTCTATTTGGAAAGATGGATTTTTCTAGCTCAAATATTCCTAAATTAGAAGTCATCTGCTAGCATCTCTGATACTGGCGAGGGAGAAAAATCTGCAGAAGCATGAACTCTAGTTAAACATCTTGTTCATTTCAGTAGGAAATTAAGTTCACTCTAAGTGGGTCAATTTAAATTTCCTGGCCTACAGAGCAACTAAGCCAATGTTGGAGGCCCACACTCTGGTACGTTGCTATGTAGCTATTACAGATGTAAATTTTGTTAGAAAAAGAATATTAGGCAGGTACTGTGAAAAACTCACAATTGGTAGAAAGAGCAGAACTAAACTGATGCAAGAAAAATTGCTCAGTGACTCATTACACCAGTCATCAAGCAGCATATCAGGGCTGTCCAAAGGCCAGTTCACTGGTCTGGAAGATGCTCTTCCCTCATCAATCTCATCCTGTCTCCTCCCAAGAAGGAGGATGGCACGAGTACCTTTGGGAACACCATGGAGGACCTCCCTGGATGCCTGGGAGCAAGCTCACTTTGCCAGGGCCACCATGTTCAGCGCCTTGCTCCTACCAACTGCTGAAAGCTCTGCTCCTGCCCACAGGGAAGGGTGAAGTAGAGACAACTGCTTTTATTTAACTTTGCGAAGGAGTAACTAATAATGCAAAGAACATGACATAGCAAATAAACTCCTTTACGCGTATCCAATTATTGTGTAGTAATTAACAAGTGCATTTAGTCTGTCCTGACCCTAAACCATGGTAATGCTAGCAAACTGAAATGCAAAACACAATCATAACTGAAATAGAGCCATGTCCTTAAATGCTGTCTCCCTTCTGTTAGCAAACTGAACTCTAGTTGTTAGGGCTTAGACTATTTTCTTTCCTTTATAAAATTTTTAAGCAAAAAAGTCACTATCAAAATAATAATATAGTATTTTGTCCATTTGTTCAAATGAGGCACAAAGGAATACTCAGAGAGATTACTTACTAGGTAGGTAGGCTACATAGCCTGCATGTCATTAAATAAAAAGCCCAAATAAAAAAAACATTTCATCAGTTAATCAGGGGAAAAAAGGATAAAAAAAAAAGGAAAATTATTCCTAGAACAAGGATTAAAGAAAAACAGTTCCAGCTCTTCAGTGACCAAACACAGGTAAGTCTGCATAACCTGCTGCTAAGGTAACTGAAATAAAACATCCTATTTCCCAAGAAATTTGAAAAGCTTTCCAAGTTATATTAAAAATGTCAGTAACACTATCAAATTATGTTACTAAAACACAGTGTTAAAAGTAGTTAAGCAAGTTTAATACCACTCATCAAAACCAGCTAAGCTCAAATTATCCTCAGATCAATCATCTTCATGTCACAAATACTTACAGCACACTACTGAATCTGGATACATAAAGGAGCATCAAGATCTTTATCTTGCCTATAAACCACAGTGCAAGCTGAAAAACCTCTCCGTGACAAATACTGTTGCTGTTAGAGCAAGAAGCTCTGTCAAGTATACCTACAGTCCGTTCATAAGCCAGTATTTGTATGTTTTAAACTAAAAAATGAACCTTTTTATTTTTGACATACAAATCTTTAGCAACTTAAGTTACAGAACACCAGAGGTATGACCATTTGACTATAAAAATCAAAACAAGTCATCATAGCTACTAGATGAAACAGTCTAGCCTCTTTGTCTCGACTTGGAAAGGATATTAAATCTCTAGGAGCTCTGTGTTCCAGTGTAAGATGAGCTGCAAAGTCATCTGTGACATGATTTGGATCCCCTCCAGGTAATGCTGCACATATTGGACAAATCTGAAATGAAAGAAAGAATGAATGAAACCAAGAAAAAAACCCCACTTTGTAAGTTTTACATGAAACAGAACTCATATCACTGAGTCAATCATTAGACATTCTTATGCAATAAAAATCAAAGTCTAGGTATGCACAAACACCTGGATAGCAACATATTAAAAAAATTCTATAAAAATATATTTGACTGCAGACATGTAGACGTTTTAGGATTTTCAGAATGCTATGAAAACCAGAGCTAAAATTTTCAAATTTAATCTGCAATGTCTTTAGAATTAAGTCTTTGTATTGGAATTCAGCCACAGACAGTAGTTTGATTACACAGGATTGCTATTTGCCTGCTTGACACTCATCCCAGAAGAGGAATCAGAACAAAATCACAACTAAGTATTTGCCAAAGTATCAAACCAAGATCACCCATCCAAGCAGTGTGTAACTACAGGTTTGACAGAGAATGGCTGATCTTCACATGCCTACACAACAGTATTTTGGGAGAAGGCACTGATGTCTGTCTTTAGTTTGGTTTGTGTGGGGGTTTTTTTAAACCGAAACACGTTAACTAGGCAGTCAAACAGTGCCATTACAATTATGACTTGTTTTCTGAATAACTCCACTTGAAAAGTATCTTCCAGTTTTCTTTGTAGTAGCTTGACTGATTTTTGTTTTGCAGATAAGCAGACCAAAAAAAACCACCAAAAAACC
>NW_010245216.1:0-274 GCF_000690775.1 Eurypyga helias | reverse complement strand
AAAGAGGGAATATTCTTCAAAATGTCTCTGCCCGTTGCTGCACGAGTTGGAACCCGCCGCTGGAGGGCACTAATGCTTTTGCCAGCCTCTTAGCTGGGTTGTTAGAGATTTGGCGGGTTCATTCCTTAGTGAGTTGGTACAGGTCAGTTGTTTTTTTTTTTTTCCCAGCTGTGTTATCACACTCAGGATCTGGCAGCCCTTGGGCTCTGATTCGCTACTTGGGACCTGGTTGTGTGTTCATAGGCGGGCGATGAGCAACTGTAACATACATTAT
>NW_010245215.1:51781-79830 GCF_000690775.1 Eurypyga helias | reverse complement strand
AGCATCTCCGGAAGTGACAGGGTACATGGGCCCAGCGTGCTCTGCCTGGCGGGTTAGGGCTTTTCCCAACACCCTTGGGAACGTGCTGTCCCCAGCGGGCCCTGTATTCTCTAAGATTTTTAGCTCCGTGTTTCCTAGGGAAGAAGATGCATAAATTTTTGGAGTAATCTGTTCTACAACCTGAGACAACAAAGAGCCAGGGCACTTTAACCCAAAGCCATCCCGAGTGACATACATTCTAAACTTCATTTCCTGATCAAATTGCTTATTTTTATTATTTTTGAGCGAGAAGAGTCTTTTAATAAATCCAATCAAGCATGTGTTAAGCTTTTTGTAGTTAATTAAACATTTAAAGGGTTTGGCAGCGTAGCTCCAACTACCTTTTGGACACGCTTTGTGTGCGATATCTTAAACCTTGCTTAATTTTAGCAGTATCGTTAGAGAGATTCCTATGCTGCCAAACCTGAGGCAGTCCTGATTCACAGTTTGTTTTTTTTCCCTTTTGGTTCTTTGTACTTGGGTGGAGTTGAAGGCACCCAACACCTCACTCACATTTATCCCCAGTTGAATAAGGCATAAATTTACCCACTATATTTACCCTTCATTGGGATGATAGCAAGGGGATTGGGAAATGCATAATAAAAGAAGGATGCTGAAGTTTTCCATTTGATCTATTAATCTACTGAGATTATATTATTCTAATAAACCACTATTATATCAATTAAAACATGTTCCTCTTAATGACTGTAAAAGAAGCAAGAAAATCGGTGTATTTTGATGGCATACCCATAAGACACTTTCTGAGTTGTACGTAGTTGGAAGCCGCAGTCATCATAATTCCCCACAGACATCTAGGAATGGTTCTACTACAATCATTTTTATTTTAATTCATAGAATCATAGAATCACAGAATGGTTGGGGTTGGAGGGGACCTTAAAGACCATCCAGTTCCAACCCCCCTGCCATGGGCAGGGACACCTTCCACTAGACCAGGTTGCTCAAAGCCTCATCCAGCCTGGCCTTGAACACTCCCAGGGATGGGGCATCCACAACATCTCTGCGCACCAACTCCACGTCAAATATTCCTTAGCACTGTAAGACTGAGACTACAAATGACCTTCTCCACCTAACCTTGAGGATCAGGCCCAGAGGAGAGACCCGAGGGAGGCAATGGTAAAATGGCAAAGCCGTCACACGCTGAGGAGAGACCCATCGTGCTTGGAACCGGCCGCTCGAGTGGCCGGATTACTCTTTGATATATTTAAAACCGCTCGTGGCACTTACACAAAATGACTGTTTTTAAAAGGTCAGATAATATAAGAAATGTAAACCCAAATTATGGCCAATATTATTCTTTGCAGCAGTGTGGCAAGATAGAAAGGTCATACTTAAGAGGTAGGCTTGCGAAAGAGCCTGCGGTAAGACTCAGAAATGCAGTCTCAGACCTGAAAAGCAGCAGGAGACTTGGTGGCCTCCAGCTGAGGGAGAGGCTCAGCTGTGGCACACTCTGCACAGAGGGTGGGAAGGCGCCTGGCCAAGGGACCAGCAAGGGCCAGCTAGGAAGAGGAAGCAGAAGGCGCAAGATTTGTCCCAGCTGGGCTGATGGGGAACCCGAACACCTGAACTGGCGTCTGTGGGCCAGCCTCGCTGTTCCACCCTGGAACTGGACGGTGTGAGTTGCTGGCTCGTTGCAAACAGCTCTCTTCTCGCACCTGCTGTGAGATTTATGGGAGTACCTTAGATGCACCTGTCCCTGGGCACGATCCATCCTACGCGAAGCCTGACAGCTCCATAAAACCCGCAAATCGCCTTGCTGACGGCTTCTGGACAGCCCTGCCTCTGGGCGCCGCTCGTAGCGTTGCTGCAGTCAGGGCGGGGTTACGCGAGTAGGCACCCAAAAGTGACCCCGGAGCGCTGGCGCCAGACCTTCCATTGGGTGTGCTGGAGATTGCCCCCAGAGAGAGGGAGAAAAAAGCTCCGTGTATGATTTCACAGTCTAGAAAACAGCCCCATGTATTTCCTCTGTAACCGTCGAGGACTTTGTTATCTCTGAAGTGAAGTAATGGTGTTCTTTACATCATGCTCTGCTCTAGGAGGAGAAGTTATCAATAACTGTGTTTAAGGGGGAGATTTTTTATATTTTCTTAGACTTTTTTAATGTTTAATAAATCTCTACTGCATTTTTTCTTTCCCTGCATTGTCCTTGGTCAATAAAAATAAGTTATGAAGCAGGGGGATACGGTAGCAGCTGACATGATGAATTATCTCTTTAAGAAGTGATGTGCTTTTCCTCCATGGATGTAATATTGTACTTCTCAGGTAGGCGCAAGAGGGCCCTTGTGTAGGAGCTCCTAGTCATTTTGGAACGAGAATTAAACTCTTTGTGTACTTTGAAAACGTTTTAGAAGACTTTTGTATAGCGGAGTCCTCCTACGGAAACCCCTCCTCTCTTTATTTGTGGGTACAACTGAAGTAAGAAGAATCAGGTAGTAAACTAGTTTTTATTGCTACCTTTTACAAGCAAGACATCGACCAACTCATGTCATAACACAGTATAATCCTGTAGTTCAGCTCACATACCGCCTGCAGAAACTGAGCAAAATTCGAATTGTAAGCCTCTTTTAAAATGTCATTCAATTAACAGCATTCCCTGTCGGGTGCAAATAAAATGGTTTTAATTTAGGCAAAAGTCACTTTTTTATGCATCAGTCAAATAAAATGCTAGCTAGTGCATTTAAGTTTTTATCTTTTCACTTTTAAAGGATTTCAGATAATGGACTTGGAATTGAGTATCCTCAGCTGCAGTTAAGGTGGAGAGCCCTAGCTGCTTCTCCACCCAGGTTTCCGTAAGTAAGGGTATGGAGGGTGTAATTCCCCAGCCAAGTGACTTTACATCCTGAAGCCCCCTGACTGCAGAGAAGGGGATTTCTCCTTCTGGAAACTGACTCTTCCCAACCTGAGCTTGTTTTGGACACCAGCCTCTAGAAGAAGTGGAAGAAGCCCTTAAGGTAGGATTTCGCTGTAACAAAGGTATGTGAATCCCAGCCTGTGGCTGCCGCTGGAGATGTTTAAGGTCACTCAGCCAGTGCTTTCCTGGCTTCAGGTTTGGAGAGGGGCCCCCCGCTGTGTTTTCTGTAGGTGGCTGGAGTTGCTCTGCTCAGGCTATTGCTGAGCTCGGCCACTATGCCTGACAGCCCTGCACAAAGTTCTGCTGTTGTCAAACGTAGGAACCAGAGAAGGGCCCAAGACTCCTATGGGCTAAGAAGAGGGGTGCAAAGCCCACGTGGGGTGAAAGCCCAGTGCTTAGGGCACTCAGCACAGGAGAGGAAAGACCTGAATTTTCTCAAGACTGTTTCCACTCCACAGCTAAATACAGTTTAATGCCAAGCGCAGAAACTGGAAACTCGCACTAAAGCTGGACGGTGTTCCAAAATCACTGCCCTGTGGGCATCTCTGCCTCACCCAGCTACACCCCTCTGATGCTGAGTATCCCCAGGTGCTGGGGAGCTGGCAAATATGGCATGGTCAATGCTTGTATGGCAGAAAAAAGGGGTGTAGATCTGAATTGTTCTAGACTTCCAGCTTCTTGGATGGGTGTTTTAACCATGAGACCGTTAGGTAAAAGGTGGGCTGCCCGCACGGTGGGGGGGATGCGGCTGAAACATGTCTCTGTGAGTCAGGGTGCTTCACTGGGCTGACACTGGTGTCAGCGCAGAGCCGTAATTCAGTCCGTCTCCCGAGTAAGGTGTCTGCACAGAAGTGAGAACATAGAGGTAAAAATACAGAGTGTAAATCTAAAAGCTCTTCAAAGCATTATGTAACTGTAAGACATCAACTGTGAAAATGAAAGGGTTATGTTACAGTCAGGTGAATAAAGCTGATGCTTTCTGTCACAAATGTTTAAAGGCTCTTCAGGCACAGAGATGGTTTCTGGTATCAGTACCTGATACTCTCTCTTGCTGAAGTTTTGAGTTGTCATCAACCTCCTACTAGATGTTAGAAAAAGGAAGGAAACCTTTAATTCTCAGCCTAAGCTTTCACATAAAATAGCCTAGTAGTTACATAACGTTTTGAATAGGTTTTAGATTTACGTTCCTTATTTTTAACTCTATACTGTTGCTGATCATTTTGCTTTTTCACCTTCCAGCTCTCCCTTCATCTCTTCCCAGAAGCCTCCTGTCTCAGTCCTTACCAACCAAGCTATTTTCTCAAGCATTGTCATTAAGAATAGATAAAGATCTTTTAAATAAATTATTATCTTTGCTTAGAAAGATCCAGATGACCAGATGTGCTGGCCAATGCAACAGGTCTGTTCAGCTGGGGGAACCTGTCTTCTTGTTAAAAACAAGTTTTAACAAGCTCAGAGTTGCACCAATTTCAGTTGACACATGTATAATGTCATTTCTCTCTTGTTTCACTCACTCTGGCCCTCATTCGCGGTGTTAGGAAGGGGCATCTACAAAAAAGGATTAGGAGAAGAGGTAACAGGTTTAAATTGAAAGTGAGGAGGTTTAGATTAGATATCAGGAAGAAATTCTTCACAGAGAGGGTGGTGAGGCACTGGAAGAGGTTGCCCAGAGAAGCTGTGGATGCCCCATCCCTGGAAGTGTCCAAGGCCAGGCTGGATGAGGCTTTGAGCAACCTGGTCTAGTGGAAGGTGTCCCTGCCCATGGCAGGGGGGGTGGAACTAGATGATCTTTAAGGTCCCTTCCAACCCAAACCATCCTGTGATTCTATGATTCTATGATTAATTGCAGGCAGAACCTATGGGTTACGTAAATCATTGAGCCCTCGCAGTGAACAGAAGCAAGGTAAGCCCTAGTGGGCACACTTACCATGAAGGCTTATGGAGTTTAAGAAATACTACTCAAATATTTGTCAAAAAGCCTCTTATTCAAACCAAACTTTTTATCTTGAAGTATTCAAGGAGAGAAGAGTCAAGTAGCATACCAGGCGGCTGTAGTACAGCCCTAGCTCCCTGTAGGAAGAGGAGAGTGGCATGGCAGCACAGGGAATACTGCATTGCTGTTTCCCACCTTCTGCCCATATTCTGCACACGTTAATGTGCATGCAGCTGGAGTATGGAAAAAATCATTGCAAGTATCTGTTCTTGCTTGTGGTTGCACTCATTTAGATCTAGACTTATCTGCCAAGGTTGTTATCAGTAATACTGAACTGTGGGTCTGAATTTCACCATGCATATCGTATTTCTGAACTGTGGTCATCAGTACAAAAAGGACTTCACCCCTGTAAACAGAGGTTCCTGATATTACTAACTATATCCATCACAGTCACTGTTCTTGCATTTCACTTCAGACACAAAGCTGTGCAGAGAGCCCCATATAGCAAGGATGCAGTTATATTTAACTCAAAGGTATAAAAATAGGAAATGGATTCTTTTGAGTGTTCACTTTATTATGTTGCTAATGAATTATAAAATGTATATCATCAAAATAAATATTCTTGAAATTGCTTCCTGATACATCACTTAGACAATGTGCCTATTCAGTTGTGTCAATGATTAATTATATTCTTGCCTCCTTTCTGGAATACAAATGCTTTTATTAAAGCAATCCAAAGA
Organism: Eurypyga helias; assembly: GCF_000690775.1. Lineage (NCBI taxonomy): Eukaryota > Metazoa > Chordata > Aves > Eurypygiformes > Eurypygidae > Eurypyga > Eurypyga helias. The sequence continues at coordinate 74,249 of NW_010245215.1, read as the reverse complement.
CAGTAAGACAACAGACTCATTCTTATGGTCATTCATTCAGTTGTGGATTGATAGAGTATCCCTTTCAGTGTTTTTAGAGTGTATACGAGCAGCTGCAAGTGGCTGTGACATAAATGAAAGTTCATGTCACCTTAAGCAGAATGAGACGGAAGACAGTCTATTCATCCAGTTTCAGCTTATCAGTGCACAGTCATTAAATACTAATATTATCTGGAGCACTGTGTTAAATGCAGAGCGTACCCTGCCAGCTACAGGCATCATCAGATGGGAGCCTTTTTACAACATTCTGATGCACAGAGGTGAATTATTCCGGAATATTAAACATTAGTTCTCAGCTTTAAAAGTGGCCAGCCTCACCAAAAAAAAAAAAAAAAAAAAAATCATTATCACTGAAGGCAATACATACAAATCTGTATTTATGAAGTTCAGTGACTGCCACTATTAAAAAGCCTCAGAAATCTTTGTATAGGTGTCATCGTTTCTGCAAGTCTGAAAAGCAGTTGCTTATTTGCATAATGGCATGCACTTCATTGTTGAAAGATTAGGATTGATTTAATGAAAGTGGTCACGGGCAGAGAAAAATGCTCTTGCACTGAATTTAAATAAGTGAATCCTGAGCTTAGGTATTCCTTTTCGGCTTCCCAGAACAAGGCACACAGAAAACCTTGACTGCCAACAGTCCTTGGCACGGATGGGCTTCATGTCAATGAAGATAATTAATGATGTTTGTTCGTATAGCCAGATACTTAGGTGTCAGGAAGCAGATGACTTTAATCTAGTAAGTCAACACATGTGTTTACAAGGAGAGAAAGAAGCACTGGAGAATTAGTTTAGTATGGTTTATCTTGCATAATGGCAAGTGACCAATTTACAGTGACAGGAAACGAGGAGGGGTAGAAGTCAGTAGAAATGTACCATACCTGGCTGTCAGATGCAATGCCTTCAGGGTATACGGTTTATCTAAAATCGCTGAAAGTTGAAGGAAAGACCAAAGTACACTTAATCCGGTATGAAGAACATCCAGACTTGTACTCTCTGTATTAAAAATATTTAATTGGAGTGAAAGCTTAGTAAAAAGAAATGCTGAGAGTTGTCTTGTATGCAGGCGGTGGCAAAACAAAATCAATAACTTACAGGAGAGGCAAGTAAAGGTTTTTAAAATGTGAATATTTTGTAAATGTTTTGGATGTCAAAGACAAGACAGAGCACCTGAACTACAGCTGACTGCGTGTTATAGTGCTCTTTTTCTTCAAGGTGCAACATTTACATGTGAGAAAAATTACATTTAAAAAAAAAAGAACAACGGCAAAGAGAACACAATTTCCTTCACCTATTAATATGCCTCTTTCTTGGTTCAAATCTGCCTTTGTTTCTGCACACACAGCTCACTGAATTTAGTCAGTGGCCCTCTAGGAGAGCGCTCTCCAAATCCATTATGGAAAAGGAGTCCCTCCCTGAGCTCAGGGAAGTTCAGGTGTATCTCTGGACAAGGAAAGGTTTGGGGTGGGCCCTACTGTTGAAAATCCTCACATGGGGCAAAACCCACATGCTGGCTGTGGCACTGATTTTGCCGCACTGGGCCAGGTGGTCCCGTAGCCTGGTCACCAGGACGGGACAGGCCCTTGCCACCGGTGGCAGCGGATGCAGGCCACAACAGCGAGTCCCTCCGAGTCCTGCAGCCTTCCTCGCTCTCTCCTCTCTGTCCAGGCAGAGCTGGGTCTGGCACTCTCCCCACGCTGAGGTGAAGGAGGGCAGAGGTGCTGGCTGCAGGGTGGTGGCCATCTTCTCCTGGAGCCAGGGCCTGACTTGGCACCAGCTCCCTGGCCTGCTTGGGCAGAGTGGTCTTTGTGAGAGCTACTCAGCCACTTACAGCAAAATCCACTTTTCCCTGTTACTGACAAGAAGCTTCTGGCTAGCCAGGCTCATTAGCCTGAAATAGCAGCCATGACCAGCTTCCTGACACATTAACTTGCTTGTGCCTTCCTTATTCCTTCAGGTACAGGTGAAAAAAGATATAAGCAATGAAGAGTTAGCCCACTGTCTGTGTGGTGTGGCATCAGGACAGCTGCCTTTTCCTCCAAAATCCTGACCTGGGGCTTCTGTGGCACCAGAGAGTGTCTGGCTTCTGAAGGGTCCCTGCAGGTCACTCCCCCCTCCTCCCCCGCCGCCCGGTGCTCGCCCGGACTCTGCCCACACACAGGACCAGACCGAGTGAAACAGCCAGCAAAGAACCAATTAGTGGGTTAATGAGCTCCGTTGTGACTACGAAAGCATATTTCTATGCCACGGAAATCAGCAGGAGGGTGCGAGTGCAACAGAATATGAAAAATTAGCGCGTGTCGGTATGCCAGGGCACGGGGACTTCTCTTCCCCAACCAGGAACACGATGCTGCTCTGATGGAACAGCACGTACGTGAGGTACCTTCGCTGTATATTAGCAAGACAAGTATATTACCGAGCCAGCCCGGTGGGAGGGAAAATCAATGCATTAAGGGAGGGTGGAGTTTGGAATACATGTAGTCATACCAGGCACACATATACAGGCTGGGATACGAAAATAGATAACAACTGAAATTCGATTTAGGGACTTCAGAAATAGCTTATTCCTTCTGGGAAGTGTCATCCACTTCAACATATTCCTTTATCTTGTTCTCCCTTAATACGGATATTGTCTTTCAATTGAGTTAACTCTCCTAGTTGCTTAATTACTTTAAAAGAGTATGTCAATTACTCTTTTCATAATCTGTTTTCAGGCATGTTTGCCTGCGCTTATTTATGGCAACCGAGAATATTTTTTTTCTTAGTCTTTTATGGCATTATCTGTACAATTTGCAGTGCATGTTTTGGCTAAACACATTCAGCTAAGAGAGTAACACACAGAGATCTAATTGCAGACACATAGGCTAAAATGTAGTGTCAGTGGGTTCGCTCTCAAAAACGAAGCTGTTCAGAAGTATTTATGAAAATGACATTTGAATTGTGTTCTTGAAGACTGGAAATTTGGGAAGGTCAGTCTTCCTATTAATGTAGATTGCCTGACATAATACTAATAGACAATGTGTCACTGCACACAAATAATGAATAAATGCTACTAAAAATGCACTGCTTTTACATTTATTACATGCACAGAAGCTTATGTCTAGAGCTTCTGAACATGGAAGACATGCTCAGATACTGCAGTGATCAGCTGCATATGGAAACCAAAGTTGAATAAATAAAAATACCTTGTGTTAATTTTTTTTCCTGCTTCAGTGCTAAGGAGTAGATAACTAAGGAGTAAAGTAAACATGTGCGGACAGATACATACCAGAGAGCTATCCAAGGTAATTTTCAAATCCCAGCCCTGTGAGCATGTTAATTTAGTGTGCTAGGGTATTTCTATGCAACAGTTGTAAAGTGGATGTATCTACTTAGTGCAAAGCTAACACAGAGCTGTCTGTGCTAGCTCAGTCCTGGAGGCATGTGGATGCACTAGAAATCACGACCACAATTTTTTGAGAAGCAAGGCGGAACCTAGGGGGTTAATATTTTACTTTTGGCTATTATATGCAGTGGATATAAAGTATTACACAGGGGGGGAAAAAAAGTGAAAACATCATTTACCATACGGTCTGTGGAGTAAAGGAATAAAAGAAAAAAAACCCCAAGGGAGTGTTATAGCTGCAGAGCTCCAAATTATTTCCCAATGTGCTGATCAGCTCTTATGTTTATTTAAGAAATAAGCATTAAGAAATGCCATAGCACTGGCTGTAATACACTGAGAACCACAAGATCCAGCTTGAACAGTGTGAGAATCTCATCCTGCTGCAAATTGCTGGGAAAGGAAGGAGAGGGAAGAGAAAACCAATACGAGAAACATACCAAGCACAAACATTAGACTGGGTTTAGAGTGCCTCGAGCTATTTTACGAGGATTATAAATGGGATAATCTGTCATCTGAATTAAGATTTTGAGACCTCAGATCGCTTATATTATAACCCAGTGTCAGCATTAAAATGAAGATCAATAAGTTGTTGAAAACTTAAGCAGATAATTTAGTCCTCGTCTTCCTCCTGCTGGGCAGGCCAAGGGAGTGGTGCTGCTAGGAAGGCAGTTCCTCTGACAGGCTCCGTAGACCGCAGCTCTGTGTCTGATGAGCAGCTGATTCTCCTGCTAATGTCCCCTTTCAGTTTTATGCCTCTTTTTATCAGACCAAGTTCAAATGAAGGAGTATTCAGAAAATACAGGGATCATCTACTAAGCTTCATTAGATTTCATCCTGTTCTTTTATAGTGACACAATAATTTAAGCTCCGATTCATGAGTTTCAGTATCTCTTCTTGCACCGGTAGAAAACAAGCCAGGAGAACCCTGATCGTGGTTGCCCAAGCTTCTTTTGAATCCTGCTGACTTCTTGACCTGGGTGATTCCCTCTGGAAATGAGTGCTGGGTAATATATCATATGAAAAATTACCCATTTTATCAGTGCTGGATTCCCTGCATTGTCATTTCACCAAGGATATTTTCCTGGCTGGAGTAACAGCAATCCCTTTTGCTAGGGAATAATCATTATGGCTTTTATCGATGAACATCACCTTCTCAGACCTTCAGTTCTTTGAAAATGTCAACAGCAATTGAATGAGAAAAAGCTGGCTATACCGTCTACTTGAATTTCCAAAAGGCTTTCAGCAAGGTCCTTCACCAAAAGCTTTTAAGGAAGCAAAGCAGCTGTGTGGCAAGAGGGAAGGTTTGTGAGCGGATAAATAATTTATTAAAAGAAAGGAACCAGAGAGTGGGAGCAAATAGTCATTGTTTGTGGTGGAGTGAGATTGTAAGGAGAATCCTGCAAGAAAACCTGCGCTGGGACTAGTGCTATCCAACACCGTCATGTATGACATGGAGGAAGGGTGAGGAGTGAGGTTTGCCGATGGCACAAAGTTAATAATTTATTCAGGAGAGCGAAGATGATATGCAGAGTTGCAGAAGGAGTTGTAATTGAGTGGGCAATAAAATGGCAGATGAAATTTGACGTAGACCAATATGAAGGTGGAAGAAAACCAATTCTGATTTCATATATAAAAAGATGGGCGGATTGCTTCCCTCAGCAGCAAAAGCTCCGGGTTATGACAGATAGCTCCATGAAAACTATTCATGCTTCCTGTCAGTACGCAGTCGGAGGCAAAGCAAGTATTAACAGTTACTGGGAAAGAAAGAGAGAGAACACTGGACGTCTTCATCATGCCACTACCTAAGTCCATGATCCGCTCATCTCTTCAATTCTGCACGCAGTTCTAGTCTCTCTTTCTCAAAAAGGTGTAGAAAGGCTGAAAAAGTTTCAGAAAAGGGCAGCAAGGATGATCAAAAGTATGAAACTGCTTCTGTATGAAGAACAACAAAAAGAGGGAACAAAACACTGTGAAAAAGAGACAACTAAATGGGGGGATGGAGGGGGCTTCACATGAAAGGCATTGAAAGAAGGGATTAATAACACACTCCTCCTGATAGAGGGATGGGGCACTGGCAGGTTCAGCTGACAGTGCAAGGGGTTGTTCCACCCTCAGGATGTCCTTAGTCTCCTGCTCACAAACACCATGGATGCAAAGTTTGCATGGACTAAAGGGGCATAGGACAAGCTCGTGGAAAAGACCCTTGCTGAGGATTACAGGATGCTGCGAATGTACTAGATAGCAGGACCACGTGTGTTTGCCATGTTCTCGTACTCTCTCCATGGCGTGCACCCGCTTGCAGTTACTGCTGAAGACAAGGCATCACCTTAAAGAACATTTATGGTCTGATGTTTTAAAAAGCAGGCTTGAACTTTAAAAACAAACGAAAAAGCAGAACTTTTTTGTGGCCAAGGCTAAGTGGTTTCTGATCTGCAATTTGGAAACAGAAACCTGCAGTGGGAAGACAGACATGCTATCTGACCCTCTACGTTTGAGCAGGGTGTTGCACCCTCCCAACCCACCTTCCTTCATCTCTCCCAGCTGCCAGCACTCACGGGGAGCCCCTTGTCTGAGTAAAAGCCGTGTTTGTGACCACCACGGTCAATAAACGTGTTTCCACCACTCAACTGTGGTACAGTGCAATGCTATTAACAGCATTAGGTTTTTCAGTAAACAGGGGACTCCTTTGGCCAAAACCACATTAAACATCAGACTGAATAGGCTTGGAGGCTATCAAACCCTCCCAGTGTTTTTAACACTCCTACCCAGCTCAGCTCACGGCGCTATCTATCCTTTAGAAATGATCAAAGAAACTACAATTGTTTACAAAATACTGGACGTAATTTCAAACTGCCTGGGAAAACAGATAACGCTACGATTTGGAGTAAAGCCGTGCTTTTACTTAATACTAAAAGCAACCTAAGGCTACCCGTGAGTTGGCTACACTAAGTGCTGGGCTGTGTTTAACACCGTGTTTTAGCTGCCATTTGTTAGCCCGCTACATTTCCTTGGCGAAGAGGAGCTGCTTTGCTCTGATCAAATCCGTTGCCGCTAATGATGGGTGAGGGATTTTAGAAAGCATCCCTGGGGTACAGGCAGCGCTGCTGGGCTGTTTGCCGTCCTCGCGGAGTTCTCCGTGCGGAAGGGTACAATATAATTCTTTGTCTTCCGCAGTTAATGTGCATCTGTTGCTGTCTCTCATCTGTTGTTCTTATTCCCCACGCCTGAGACTGTCATATTTTGTCCTTGGCATAATGGGTTTCAGTGAGTGTGTGTGATGTCACGAGCAGGATTATTAGCTTCTAAATTATGACAAGCGAGAGCAGATGAAGTCTTAAAGCAAAAAGATCTTATCTCCCTGAAACAATGCTAAAATGAAATTAAATTGGAGAAGGAATTAAAAAAGTATGGAATAGGAAGTATAGACGGAATTGTTTATAATTAGCTTGTTGGTTTTTTCTGTCTAGACCAGATGCTCTTTGCACTGTTTGCTAAATAGACCAATCATTCCTCTGTGAAATAATTTCTTAGAAAATAGACAAAAAGTCTTCTTTTAGATCACTGTCACATATACCAGCAGAAGAACAACTGTATAGGGCAACAATCCCAAACAGCAAGACCCAGAGGCTTGTGACTTTTCAGCACTTTCTGGGACCGGAATTGAAGCCCGGCACTCTGCCTGGGTTTTTTCTCTTCCCTGGGACCTCAGTGGATTTAGGGCTCCAAAAAAGCAACAGACTATGTGGCTGGGTTACCTTGCCCCGAGGCTGTGATAAGCACCAGAGCTTGCCCCTTCTTGCAAGAGGGGCATTTGCCACCCAGACAAGTGGGCAGGTGGCATCGGCCCTCTTCTTACCCACTGGTCCTTGTTTGCCTGCCCTGGTGAGATATGGCTGGTCATGAATTCAATCCTTTCTTCACTCACTGACTTTGGGGTAGCCCGTAGGAAGAGGAGGTGTGGCCCATCCTTCCTCCAGCTGAAGGCAAGGCTGTTACTGGAGTGGTGAGTGAGTGACCACGACTTTTGAGTCTACTGCTTACTCTGGTAGCAGTCAGTGGGGCAGGGACCCCATGCCAGCCCCTCTCAGGGGGTGCCTGGAAGACATTTCAGCCTTCACCCATGTCAGCCCTGGGACCGGGTGGGTGCGTGCTCTGGTAGCACGTCCCACGTGGGTCCTACATGTGAGGTATTGAGTGTCTGGCTTGTAGGCGCCCAACAGAGTTTAAGTACGGGCTGGGTGCCTTATGGCTAAACTCAGTCAGAACACACGTCTGCATGTCCAAAAGGTAGCACTGAAGAAACGTAGGCACTTAGGTCCAGATACTTGTATGGTAGAATTGGAAATTATCCAAGTACAATTTCCAGAGTCTGTTTATATCTAAGACTTAGTGGTTTGCAGAGACAAGGCCGTCATAGCTCGGTGCCCAAATCCTTTTTTGCGGCTCTCTGTTTGGGGCACATCAGAGCAGGTGCAGAGTGAGTGCTGGAGGCTTTTCACCAGGTGTAAGATGAGATATCCACTTCTCCTGAACCAGTGGGAAGTATCTTCCATATTGAACAGATGAGTGGAGAAGACCTGGATTCAAAAACCCAAGCCAGTGTCACTTGGAAGACAGTATACAACAACAACACTCTGCAGGTCTTCAGAGCATTTGTAAATGGTTTGTACTGAAAAATGGGCATATGAAATAAACTCCAATATCAAAGCTGAATGCATGGACTGCGCTGCCAATCTTGGAAGTAACTGCAAAGCCACCCTGAAGTCCATGCTCACAGCAGTAACCAGAAGGCTTTGCTCTGTGAAGATTCAGCTGCTGACACCTCACCCCTGAAAACAGTTAACTTGGTATCCATGTTTAATTCATTGTCATTTCAGGACAAAAAAACCCCATTTGAAAATAAGAAAATGTCATCTGATAAAGACTATGTATTTATAGTTGCTGGACAGTTTCTATTTTTTAAGCCAAGGGAGTGAATGAAGTATAAATTCTGTATTTGTCGCAGCAGGGTAGTATTAAAACATATTAAAACCCGTGTTTTGCGAAGTTACGAGTAATGTCCTCAGAACAGGGATATTGGCTGGCAGAGTTGTGACTGGGCATCCACTTTCAGGTCCTGCTCTGGCAAAGGAGGTAAAAATAACTAAGCTTTTTCTGGGGCGTCTAATACTCGGGCGACTCAAGGTTTTCCTTGCAGAAGTCTTCCAGCCTTACTGTCCGTGCTGTGGGCCTACATGTAGTACCCTTGTCTGAGCTGAGGTCAGGCTCCCGTTGTGGCCAGTGGAGACCTGGGGCTGCATCCAGGCACCCAAACGGGGGCACCTATGGCCATTTGAGGTGCCCAGGAGTATCCCGGCCAGCTCCAGCTGCCTCTCCAGTGGGCTGTGGGTCTCTTGCAGAGCCTGGGTTGTACCCACCAGCCCTATGAGGACCCGCAGACACCCCTGAGCATCTCAGGCAGCTTGCATGTAGGCATCTACATGGAGGTGTCTTAATCTAGAGCCGGCTCCCTGCCAGGGGCAGGTTTCAGGTGCCCAGACCTAAGAAAGTTGTTCAGTTTGAGATGCCCAAGGGTGTCTGTGATGCCAGTTCAGGGCCTGCACATACCACCCAAGAACTGGGAAACCTGCACCCTTTGCGAGAGCGACTAGAGGCCCGGGAGCATCTCAAACATCATTAGATATTCATGTGTGGGCAACAGAACGGCCCCCCTAATGACAGGCCATTGAAGTGGTATTTCTTAGCAGTCACAGAAGAGTTCAACGGACACAGGGGCTGTGCTGGACATAATAGGTTACTTTTCTAAGTAACCTCTTTTCTTTTTCTTTTAAAAGTGAGTCCTTATTTTTTCTGTACAACAGAGAGCTACAAAGCACACCCACTTCCTAGCTGAATTACATTTGACAGGGGTCCCTAGCAGATTTCATGCAGCCTCCATTCACGGTTTTATTTATCCATAATTCTACCTTTTCTTATTCCCACTTTCACCCTTCTATTTACGAAAGAAACAATGCTGAAAGCACTCTGGAGAAGAGTAAAACAGTGTAGCTTGCTTGAATCTGATGAAGTTAGGAGAATTTATATTAGGGAAGAATTTTGTCGTTTCATCTTCAGGCTGTCATGGATTCCTCCAGCTCTCTTTGCTGTAGTACCCCAGAGGTGCAAAACTATACGCTGAAACAGTATTGTGTAGTTTATTAAGATGGTTAAGAATTATCTGTTTATATAAACCACAGATTTCTGTTGAGAATTTATTAGCTTTAAAGATTTTGAGGAAAAAATTTATTTTCTTTGTGATATTTTGGCTAATTCTGAAGTGACATGAAAATCGTTGTGTGTCTTTCGCAGCACACACTCCCATACTGTATGGAGTAAAGACTTGGAGGGGAATAATGGATGAGTTGTCTAAGAGTAACTGCACTGATGTGGAAAAACATTCTTTGTGTAACAGAGGCATCACAGCCTTTAAGACATAATTTTTTGTGTACGTATTATATGAGATCACTTTTCCCTTTCTGTGAAATGGAATCTTGTCAGGAATTATGAAGGACAATTTTTCTTTTTCAGGTTTTAGCATATTGCTAAAGAAATGGAATTTTTTCCCTATGACAGAAACAATAGCTAATAATTCACTATGTGTGAAAATAACACTAAGATTGGACAAATCTGCAAAAGACATTGTTAACAGAGCTGGCAACAGCAGTTAATCTTGCAAGTTTGTTTTTTTTTTTTGCTGCTGGCAAACTAAAAGATGTTTTCCATTTCCCTCTGAAGATGTGTCTGTGAGATTCATCGTAGCTCTGTGGTAAGTGGGCAGGAAGGAACTAAAAATGGGATGGTATAACCTGAACTGTCTGAAAGGCTTGAGGAATGTGTAGGATCCTCATAATTTTGTCCTGAGCCTCTTCAAACTGAGCCCGGTGCACAGATGGTTTCCAGTAACGCTACTGGGAATGCAGCGTGGCGGTAACAGCGTCCTGTTGCCTGTTTTACTGACTGAATTAGTCCTGCCTTTCTCCGCATGCCCACGGCACCCCCTGCATTGCAGCACTTTCTGATGGGAAAAGTGGCCTTTCCTTGACAAGGCCGGATGGCCACTGGTGGAAAGTGTCACCGGTGGGAGGCGACGTTTCCAGGACACAATGCCTAAGCATGGCAGGGCTTGGCCGCTGTGGTGGGACCACAGAGCCCTGGGAGGCTGGTGGCTCCTGCACCGCTGCGTAGTCGGGAGTCAGGTTGTGTTTTCTGAAAAATGAAAATGATGAAGGAGGCCAAAACCCACAAGTTCTCACTACCGTTTCGGACTCCTCCTTGGAGACTGGAGTTTTACCTGCTGCCTCAGTTTGAGACCGTAAGGGAGACGGAAACCAAAGCAAGGAGATTGGGGAAAAGAAGAAAGCGTGCTGCTCCTGGGATGCAGACCCATTGCACAGAGTAGCTGGGGGGGGTCAAATCCAATGTTCATCCACTGGGCAGGAGCATTTGAAGATGAGACTTACAACGGGGAAGAAACCTGCAGCCAAATATGAATTTAGGAAGACTAAAATGTAACTGCTGCAAATCCAACAGAGGACACATGGGGAAGTCTCTTGATCCAGCAAAGCTGTCACAGCAGTAAAAATAATAAGCAAGAGGTCACTGATTATGAATGGAGGCTGAGAAACATTCTCCCAAGTGCTGCTCTGAGATACCGGCAAGAATTTGGCAGGTGGCACTGATGAATGGTATTGTGCACCAGCTCCTGTTGAGAGCTTACCTGTTTTTAGCAGCAATCTGGTAGGGGAAAACAGAGGACCAGAAGCAGACCTGTTCTCTGAGGAAGCTTTATAAAAGTAAAGGTGGAACCATACCAAAAATCTCTCACAAGCTTACAAATGCTTTAGAAAAAGCTTGCGAGTCTCATGGTAATGCAGGATTGTTCAGTGCATCAAGGACTGTGAAGGGCAATATGAGCGAACAGGACCCCCTGTTTTAGGACCACACCATGATGTGTTCACGACAAATTTAGAGTCTCATAAAATGTTGGCAGAGTAATTTCATTTTCAAATTGCTTCTCTTCTAGGACAGATGTGCTTAATTTTTTTTTTTCCCTGGACAAATGACACATTTTCCTCAATTAAAAATTAATTTTGGGACACACAGTGGGGGAAATCAAAACAAAAGACATTGAACCCATTATTTCTGAGTTTGGCCAGAAAACTAAAACCCATGTTTTGTACACGTAGGAGAGGCGGAAAATGGAAATGAAAAGGCAGAGACCAAGACTGCAACGGCACCGATGTGAGCACTGACAGTGCAGCCTGTTAGGTTAGAAGGGAAAAGAATTAAAGGAAATCAGGTTAATCAAGTGTCAGCTGTCAAATGAGCTCATAATTAAGTGTGAGTAGAGCAAAGTGTGAGTAGGTGTTGAAAGGCATTTCTAGTAATAAGAGGTGGCATCAAAAGCCTCGTTCTGTCTTGTTCAGAAAGCAAAGAGCTCAGGAAACTCCTTGCCAGACCCTTCCTTGCATGAATCCAAGTGGTAAGGCAGCAGTAACGCACAGGTTCCTACGCAGCCCTTGGCATAAACCCTCCCAGCATTTTACCTGTTTCTCTCTTGCAGAACACTGTGCTGCTCAACCTTCCCACAGGCCGGCAAAGCTACCGCAGATCATCGCAGGGGATGAAGAAACACAAGGATGAGCACAGAAGTGGTGGAGAAATCTCATCAGTGGTGAGGAGTCACATCCAAAGAAAACATGGGCTTACTCTTCATAACCTTATTCCCTGCTAAAAGTTAAATGGCTTCCCTGATTTTCTGCTGTGGCTCTTTCAGCTGGCAGAGATCACAAGGGCTGAAAACCGTTTTAAGAATGAAGCAGTGTGTTTCCTTTTTACAACCTCTTCCTCACTTTTCTCCCACCTTCTCTCTGTCCTTAATAATCCTCAGATGTGATGGAGCCTTGAGAATGCTGATGCTTCCCCTCCCTCCCCATTTCAGCAGTAAATTGTACGTAAAACTGAAGGCTCCAGTTCAGAGGGGTTTGTCCACCTTTTTTGGTAAGAGTTACCTCCATGGACCTGTGCACTGTCATCCGCCTTCTGCGCTTCCTTCTGCAAATTCTGCAGATTTTTTTCCCCTAAGTTTCAGCTATCAAAGATGATTGTATGTTTTTATTAGCATGCAATATGCCTTGTTTTTTTTTTTTTTAAATTCTGCTACGCACTCAATCCCAATAGCACTGTGTGGTGGGCAGTGCTGCAGGTTAATGACACGTTGTGCGACACTGTTCCCCTTGACTGTTTGTAAAATCTCTGCCTTTTTATTTTCTTTTAATGTTTCTAGAGAAAGTGCAGGTTTCGGTGTCCCATTTACCGTCTCTACAGTCGTTGTTGTCAACATATCTTTCATGCCCACCTGTTTCACTTCTCTCTAAATGAAAAATTCCTAATTGTTTGCTATCTCCTAACAGGCATCTGACTGGTTTGCATGTGCACTTTCCTACTTTTGCTCCATCTTTTCAATGTAGAACCAATGCTGTTCAACGCCAAATTTCAAAGGAGGGTTAATATCTTCAGTGTCTCTCCTCTTCCTTAGCAGTGATGGGATGTGGGGGGGTTTGGGGTTGTTTGTTTGGTTCTAAATGTATTTGCAGATATGTTTTTACTGGGTAGTGCATAACTTAGGTTAGGACTTCCCAGGGCTTGAAGGGAGGATGTGCAGCAGAGTGTCAGGATGACACTTCCCTAATGCTGAGCCTCCTCCCAGTGCAGGGCTGAGAGGGAGCCACTATTTTAGGGAAGCCTGTCAGACTCCCCTGGGTGAGCTACTGGCCTGGGGCCCGCTGCGGAGCATCCTGGGGACGGGTCACAGCTCCCTGGCCTCCTCCCCAAGGCACAGACCCTCCTCCGGCCACTCCCTAACACATGCTCCGGCCCTCCTCGTCACTGAGGTTGGCTGTGATAATTAATGACTTGCCATTCCCAGGATTGTACAAGGACTTGGTTAAATATAGGCACAAAATCAGCAGTGGCAGAACTGCCCTAGTAAGTTACATTGAAAGATCTGAAAAGGTGTTTGAGGGTCCTTTTGCACCACTTATGCTGCAACTTCAAAACTACATTAGTATGAAAATTTCCTTGCTATTTTTGGGTCTGATCTGAAAGTTTACTGCCAAAACAGGAAGATTTGTGTTGATTATTGTGTTTGGGGTGAGGACTGCCTTCTGCTGACAGTCACTTTTCAGCTTCCAGTACTGAAAACTTTGAGATGGGAGAGCGATGGTGCACGTTGAGGGAACCCCAGACCCCTCCATCCTACAGAATCAGAGAATGGTTTGGGTTGGAAGGGACCTTAAAGACCATCGAGTTCCAGCCCTCCATGCCAAAATCCTGTTGGATTTTGTTTGATTTAAACCTTGCTGGCTGTGTTTGTCCGAAATGAGAATAGGGAAATGTAGTTCCAGACGTATTTGTGTCTCCACAAAAGATGCTGTAATGAAAATGGCATGGAGTTAGAGGGAAGAGAAGAACACATTGTCTTGGGAGCCCTAAGACAAGAGGCTGCTGTAGGGGTGAACCCACCATCAGGGCTGAAAGCTCTGCGAGCCTGGGAAGCAAAACTTCTACAAAAAGTGCATTTGTTGGCAAATTCCCAGAGCAAGATGAAGGAGATGCGCAAGAGGTGGCAGCAGTCTGTAGGGACAGCTTGCCCTGGAAAGGAAAAAACAACAGAAGCTAAACCACAGCCAGTTCCAGCTAGGGGAGCTAATTAAACAGACCAGGGGGAAGTTGACAGCAGCGGTATGTCTCGGGTGCCGTGTCGTGCCGACTGTTTGTTAACCTGGGACATCCAATTCTTGGCAGAAGCACCTGGAGAGAAAGTTTGTCAGAGCCACAGCTGACATTCAGAAAGTGTTTCTTTAAAAGCCGACAGCTGGAGTTAGCGTCAGATGGTGAAAGCACAGTGAAAGTAGGGATTAAAACCAGAGGGCAGAATGGGAATTGTAACGCTGGTACCCAACATTCCCGATGGGTGAGATTCAGTCGTCCGTGGAAAATAAGCACGCTGTCTCAACTCGCTGTTGCATCCCAGAAGTAAGACTTGAGTGAAACACAGTCCTTTGAAAGGCCACGTATGTGGCAACCATATGTCACCCAAGGAGAACAGCCAGTCTTCGGAAACTGGCTCGAGGGATTTCTGAATTTCTAATAAGTGATCTGGAACAAAGCAGAGGGAAAATTAGGCAAAGCCCCAAGGAAAGGTCTCTGCATGTGTGTGTGAGCCTGCAGCTTGTTTGTTTTTGCCAGAAGCTTTGTAGTGATTCCTGCATGCTGAAGCTCTAGGTAATTCAAGGAGTAGACAAGGTTACAGCAGCAGTAAGGTCAAAGAATGAAAAATAAGCAGGCGTAGTGTGATTAAGAAAGATGAGCACCTTGTGGAGCTCAAAGCATGTAAAGAAAATAAAATATTCCCATAACATGCAATAGTGAGAATGGGATGGCAGCAGGATGAAGCTGCTGCTGTCAGATACGGGCTCAAAGTCAACAGGAGGATCTATGTCAGACAGGCTCTATGTGTTTAAGTCTGAAACTGTGATTCAGAAAACCCTGTCAATCCACTGCTTCCCCCCAGAAGTGTCTCTCATGGAGGCCAGAAAGCTCCTTTGGTAGTGAGAAGTCTTTGTTGCACCCAAGCCCTGACCTGAGCTGGACTTCTCCAGCTGAATGACAGGGTTTTAAATTGAATTCTCCCCCTGAATGACAGGCCTTGGTTATTCAACAGCAGGGTTAGGCTCCTGCCAGCCTTATGCTTTACAGCACAGCAGGACAGCTCAAACAAGCTGCCAGTAGGATTTTGATAAGTCCTGGAGAGGTTGGGGCTCCCCGGCTTCCTTGCCTTGGTGGCTGTTGGTGGTTCAAGGGGTCTCCTTGCTCACTGCATCTCCCTTTAGTCATCTGTAGGCCTGGGTGGGTCGGCAAGCCAAGCAGATCAGCTCCATGTTTTGATTGTAAAGAAGAAGACTCCTGGGAAGCTGGCTTCTAGGATAAACTGGCATTTTCAACAAAATTTGTGCCGGAGATAAGGATGACATGCTCTCCCCTAAGGCTTGCACAGCCTTCTAGGGCTTGAACATAAGCGTGATTAGCTTCCCTGGACATCTGTTGTCATCCTGAATAGTGGAGAAAACCCACAAATGAGGTGAGTCTGCTAATAAACTTGGAAAAAAAAAGGCTCTGAGTGCAGGAGATGGTTACACTTAAAGGAAGAGGAAGGTCGCACCTGTAATCTGACAGCATTCAGGCCCTCTGTAGGGCAGGTGGTCCTGGAGACATCACGCTCCAAATATATTTCCCGAATTCCCACGTAAGCCTGTTTTCCTCCGCAGCCAAGACCCACGTCAAACGTTGGCACTGCCCTGGCACGCGTGCAGGCAGCAGAGCCTTTCTGCGAGCCGGTGCGTCAGCCTGGGTGATGGCAGAGGCATTAAATACACGGGCGGCAGCAGCTGTCCTTCCAGCCTTGGCAGATGGGGCCGCGGCACCGGCCGCCCTTTTCCAAGGAGTCCTCCTCGGCGCTGCCTTGCGGAGGTGGGCACAAGCCCCCCCGCGCTTCCACCTCTCATGTTGTTTTCACCTCTTCATAGGTTTGCCGACGTGGTGCCACCCGGGTTTGCCTGCGGTGGGGGGTGTCACGCGTTGCTCTTGCGTGGGGGTGTGTGCCCCCCGCCTGGCGAGACCCTCTGAGTCTCACCACGGCACCCAGCCACAAATGATTAATTCCAGACTTGTGCCTTGGGGCTGGTGTCAGCTGGAAGAATATCACATTTGGGGACAAAGAAGAAAATAAATGGTTGGGTTTTTTTTCCAGAATGATTTATCACCAGCTGTTGGAGTCTGACCAGATGTCTGCAACGCTGGAAGCTGTCTTGAGGAAGTGGGATTTATTTATTGAAAGAGGTACAAAACTTTTCACAGTGGGCCACGTTTGCTAAAGACAGGCCCAAGTCAGGAGCTGAAAGGCGCAACCTTGAGCTGCTGAGATCCCCTCCCTGTTACTCACAGAAGCCGTTGCCTCTGGTCTGGTCTAAGTGAAGGATTTCAGGACATAGAAAGATTAAATAAAGAAAAAAAAAGAGTGACCCCAACTCTGCAGTTTAGTATTTACCAGGAAATGGGAGATCCCTGGAATTTGCCTTAGCCCATATTGGTATTTTATATTTACATCATGGGATAAAACAGTGAAACAGTTTGGGATGCTGGTGCCAGAGCCCAGGACATCCCTATGGAGGGTGAGCTGTGCCTGTGTGCTGTCTGGGGCGAGACGCCTGTGCTTACCATCACATCTTGGCATCGCCCAGCATGGGAGGGCTATGGGGTCACCCAAACCCCAGCTCCTCTCCCTGGGGAGGTCCTTATATTTACATCATGGGATAAAACAGTGAAACAGTTTGGGATGCTGGTGCCAGAGCCCAGGACATCCCTATGGAGGGTGAGCTGTGCCTGTGTGCTGTCTGGGGCGAGACGCCTGTGCTTACCATCACATCTTGGCATCGCCCAGCATGGGAGGGCTATGGGGTCACCCAAACCCCAGCTCCTCTCCCTGGGGAGGTCCCAGCCCTGAGGCTAATGTTTGAAAAGTTTATCCACGGGGAGCTCTGTGCTGACATTGTTAAACATGCTCTGAAAACGCCCCGTTGAATCACATCCCCCAAAATACTAAACGAGAGCCAACAGCGAGTACCTGGCCCTGAGTGAGGTACTGAGTTACACGAACTGAGTAAACTGAGCCCAGGCAGAGGCTTTACGCAGCCAAGTGGAGATGCCTCAGGCTAACTCTGGTGTGGGATTTAAATGCCAGATGAAGTTGGTTCCATCAATACCTGATTTTAGAAGCTAGGCTAAAAGAGATGTCAAAATTCAACCAAGTGTCTGCCTTACCTCTGCAAGAGCAGGGGGAAAGTAAACCTACATCTCAAAACGGGATTCAGAGTAGCTGTCAGGGTAAGGACTAAGTCACAGGAGGTACGAACCAGGCATGCGAGGCGCCTGGGGTCTGAAGTCCTGCAGATGAAGTCCCAGATGGAGTGGCACCTGGGCACTGTCCCAGTCTTGGGGGATTCCCCCACTGCAGGGGTGTAGATCCCAGTTGGCCTGTGGGTAGCCCAGCACCAAGGCCGGCAGAGCAGGGTGAGGGGGCTGTGTGGTTAAATGATTCAGTCTACCACATCCCTCCTCAAGTCACTGGTAGGTCACCCTCGGCTCCCAAAGTAACAGCCAAATAGAGAACTTGCATGGTTCGATGACAACAGCTGAGCACCAGCCTGATGCCTGGTGTAGGAGCTTGGGATGAGCTACAGCCAACAGGTTTCAAAACCAGCCTGCAACAGCGGGAAGGAACGGATCTCCCTTCAGCTCCACAAGCCTGTGGTATCCAAAACCAAAGACATACAGTTCTTACCCTGTCATCCACCAAGAGACACAGCACGTCTCTACCTGGCTGGTGATTGCTCCCCATGTTTCTGACCAGTCCTGCTCCAAGGGGTGTCTTGCACCCCACGGCCACTCTGAGGGACTGAAGAGGCCACAACAACCCTCTGCAGTTAATGGTCTGGTGGATATTCCCTGGCACCTAATTAGATCAGGGAAAAAAAGGGAAAATCAGCACGCGTTGGTGTTAAATTCCAACGAACAGAAAGCATGTTTTCCAGAACGCCTCTCCAGGTGATGTCCACCATCAGGGTGATTCTTTCTCCCACCCAGCGTTGCTGTCCCTGGTTGGCAGAACAGACTGCCTAATTCTCACCAAAGGGAACAAGCATCGAAAAATAACGAAAGCTGTCCAAACCCTCTAATGAAATGGTCTTAATAAGCTCTCTAATTCATTAGCTGGAAGCGATTTTGTAACTTTGATAGCCCTCCCCCTCAGCCGACTTCCTCTGGCAAGCGCAAAGGCCCTGGAAGGCTCCACCGAGCAGGAAGAATGGGCAGGAGGCCCATGGCAGCAAACTGTTTAATGACTGGGTTGTTGTGCGGGTGACTGTCATCTGCGAGAGGAGGATGTTTTCCAGTTTGTCCTTGGCAGCCGATGCTTCACTGGAGGATAACCACATTGCGAGTACTGGGAGTTTCCAGAACTTTTGCTCATAGGCACTTTGAGCGACGGGTGCTCTTCAAGGACCGGATTTGGAGCTGCGCTTCCTCGAAGCTCAAGGAGGCCTGAGCATCTCAATCAGGAAAAGTAATCCCTTTAATTTTAAAATGCAGATGGAGATTCGTTTATGTACGGTCAACAACAGAGGTTTCCCAAGCTCTGCAATTTACAGGCAGTGATTGTGAATGCTTATTTCACTTTTTTACAGTATTGGAGTTTTCCTCATACCTGTGCTTATCTAGTGAAACACAAGATGAAAGGTAAACCGTACAAGATCCGAAGCTTGGGTCCCTACGAACAGTCCTAGCTCTACAGTTTTATGCCATTCACGATGAAAACACATTTTTCATACTGACAAGCTTTAAACTAAAACTGAAAAGCAATTTCAGGAGCAGAATGTTATTAACACTAAATATATGAAATTGGAAGTGCTTAACAGCTCGGCTAAGCTACTGAAATAGAAACCTGCGCATACCTACATTTCAAAGCTTGTCCTACTACAGCAGAGCAATGCGACACCCCCAGAAAACACCATTTTCTGTTGAGGAATGACAGTTCCATTTGAAATAATCAGAAGACACTGAATATTGTTTGTTACCTGTTCCTGTTACAGCTCCAAAGAATTCTGAATGGTGAAATGCCCAAATTTGTTACTAAATTATTCCCCGCACCCCCCCCAGAAGGAAACAACAGTCCAGCTTACAGCCCTTTGTCATTTGCTGTCAAAACGTTGTTGCACACCAGGAAATGGCCTAAAAGCATAAAGCAGCACAGAAAGCAGTTTTTCACCAGCTAAGCATTCTCACCCAAACTTCTAAAAAAATTGCATTAACTGGTGTGTAACCAAGGAACAAATCCCTCTGCTATTTAGTATGCTCAGTTGTTCAACGGCTGCTAGGTGGCAAAGCAAACATGAGTTTTTTTGCTGCTGTTCTTATTTTTTGACACTTTCAAAGTCCCACAGGAGAAGAGAATGTATTTGATGGCATCACTGAAATGCAATGATGTATCTTAATGTTCACCTGTTCTTCTACTGAGCAGGTGCCAGAGGTTAAGTACAGCTCTTCGCAGGGAAAGAAAAGCAGCAGGAAAACGATGGTGCCAGGAACTACATGGAATTACCACCCATGAGTCCACACGCCCCTGCTGAATTACGGTATTTCACGCAGCTCAACCTACAGCTGGCCTGTAGCTTCGCTGTGTGCCATCTTGCATTCCTCGTATCACCTTGTTTCATAAACCCGGGAAATTCCACCCCTGCTCCATGTCTGGGGGAATGCTTATTTTTGGACCCATGCAGTGAACGCTCATCCAGCCTCCTGAAGTCCCCCAGAGGGTCAAATCAATATGAGTACTACAAAATCAAGCCCTTTCTGTTGCTTTTCTTCTGATTATTTCCCTGGTAATAATGACAGCGATGAAAAGATAAAAATTGTAGATAGTATTTTGGGTCCAATATTGCTCAGTTTAGGTGATAGACAAATCTCTAATTTAAAGCTTCAGGTAGCACTATTGGATACCTACCTAACACACGTTAGTTACAACAGCACGCACCCCCTGGCTTTAAGGGGTTGGAGAACAATGTCTCCTTCCTCTGAGCACGCAGAAGGCCTGAGGCACTGAAAGTGGCGCATGCGCACAAACTGCAGTCTTCTGGGCAGCACGCGGCGGGCGAGAAACGTTGCATTTACAGACGCATCATCCATCGGCTCCAGCCCTCACGTGGCATCTGCTGTGGAATCATAGAATCACAGAAAGGTTTGGGTTGGAAGGGACCTTAAAGACCATCCAGTTCCAACCCCCCTGCCATGGGCAGGGACACCTTCCACTAGACCAGGTTGCTCAAAGCCTCGTCCAGCCTGGCCTTGAACACTTCCAGGGATGGGGCATCCACAGCTTCTCTGGGCAACCTGTTCCAGTGCCTCACCACCCTCTCCGGGAAGAACTTCTTCCTGATATCTAATCTAAACCTCCCCACTCTCCATTTAAACCCGTTACCCCTTGTCCTGTCACTCCAGGCCCTTGTAAAAAGTCCCCCCCAGCTTCTTTGTAGCCCCTTCAGGTACTGGAAGGTGCTATAAGGTCTCCCTGGAGCCTTCTCTTCTCCAGGCTGAACAAGCCCAACTCTCTCAGCCTGTCCCCATAGCAGAGGTGCTCCAGCCCTCTGAGCATCTTCGTGGCCTCCTCTGGACTCGCTCCAACGGGTCTGTATCCTTCTGATGTTGTGGGTTCCACAGCTGGACGCAGCACTCCAGGAAGCCAGAGACCTGCAGTGAAAATCACCACACTTCTGCTGTTCAGACTTTCAGCCTTAACCTTGCCCTGCTATGGGAGAGGGCATGGGCATCTGTTCCTCATCTCCGTTACTCCTGCTAGCAAGGCAGAGGGGTATCTACACAACAGATTCTCACTGACATGTTACTGCTCAGCTTTGGTTTTACATGTTGACTTTCCAGTTACCCTTCCTATGGAAAATTAGAAGTGGCCAAGTCACAGTCTTTCTCCTAGTCCTTAAGTTCAGTTCGTTTCTGCGGGTGCCAGTAGCTAGTCCAGCTTCCACTGAGGGGCTCCATCCTGGGATTTCCCTGCCATGAATAAACTGAAGCCATGAGCTTATTCAGAAATGGCTTTTCAGGAATAATATTATCTTGAGGACACACCTTGTTTATCTTCAGAGAGTTGAGAAGTGGAAGGCTACCCCAACTCCCCATCCTGCAAAAGTGAGGAAAAAAACCACAAAGCTGGAGGAACGCTTTTTCTTTTCCTGGCACGCAGCGTAGTAAGGCAGAAGTAATTAAAAGAACATACGGAGAAACGAACAAAGTTGCCAAACCTGGCTGTTCAAACAGCATGGGCTACCCAAATCCTGAGAGGTCTGCGCAAAGAGGCAATTGCACAAAAGCTGTCTGCTGAAGATTTTCAAAGCAGAAGAGCTTGGCAGAAAATTGGGTGGTTGGTGATTAGCTTGGCCTCCAAGTCCCTCCCTCAGCCCTTCCCCCCAAATCCTACTCGACTTGGAAAAACCCTTTCACAGGAGCTGCTGTGAGTCTATAAGCAGAGCTGCAGGCAATCCCGAGGGGCCACCTCGGGCTATAAATAAATAGATGACCTGACACCGTCGGTGTCTGAAAGCTGTTGCTTGCCGTATCTAATCCAAAATAGTGCTGCTCACATTTCTGCCCTCCTACAGACAGATGGCAAAGCAGAGGCGAGTCAGGAAAACCCTGGTGACACGGGAGAAGTCCCAGGTGCCAGGAATTGGGCGTCTCCAAACTCCACCATCAGCGTCCTTCATTCTTACATATCCCAGGCCAGCTGCCCTTCTTCCACCCGCAGATCTTGGGGGTTACACTGCTGGGCAGGGTGCACCACCTATTGAACGTCATGATCTTTTTTTTTTTTCCCAGCTACCAGGAGGTAAATTAACTCAGATGCAAGAGAATTCAAGTATCTCTTTCTGCAGTGAAAAATACTTCTGACCTTTTCTACATAAATCAACCCTGATGCAAATGTAGTCTCATGGGAGCAAGGACAATTAAAATACCTTTACATTACGTGTGAAGAGCATCAGAAGCGGCAACGTGTAAAAAGATAATTTATTTCCACTTAAAACCAGATTTGGGTTCATGTAGCACAAGCTACAACTTACAGGACTTTAAAAATTTTCCTGGTTTCAGTCTTGGCACAAAAACACTGGTATCTATTTTTCCAAGAAACACAATTTTGAAAAAGCAGGTTTTCAACCCCGGGGTTGAAAAGGAGGTTACCTTGCCCTGCGAGTGAATTTTGCCTCACACGCTGGAAATAAAGGACACAAAATACAGAGCCGCTCCACAGAACAGCATTTCCAGTGCAGAGAAAACAAGTTAACCTTGACACCAGACTAACAGAGTTTTCATTAGGTTTTATAC